>NW_022313534.1:426-12361 GCF_002776525.5 Piliocolobus tephrosceles
AGAATCACTTGAACCCGGGAGGTAGATGTTGCAGCGAGCTGAGATCACACCACTGCACTCCAGCCTGGCCAACAGTGCAAAGACTCCATCTCAAAAAAATATTTTAAAATAGGGCACAGAACTTTCTCCGAGTGGAAGAAGAGAAATGCACACAGGGGAACTGGAGAGCCTGACCAGGTCCCTGGCCCAGCTAGTCCTGAGCTGATGGGACCACATGCAAAGACCAGATAGAGGCCTCAGGAGCTGAGGGCACCCCCAACAGATGGCCAGCAAGAGAACAGACACCTCAGTCCTGCAACCACAAGGAACCATATTTGGCCAAAAGCGCTTGGAAACAATTCTCCAATGAGGAATGCAGCCCAGACCACATGGTGATTTTTGCCCAGTGACACCCACGTCAGACTTCTGCCCTACAGAACTGTGAGATGATACAATTTCAATTGTTTTAAGCCACGAAATATGTGGAAATGTGGTAAAGCAGCAACAGAAATGAATACAGTGATTTACGTGGAAACCCCTAGAAGAGTGTCTGGCACGCTGTTGTCACCCGACAAGCGTTTCCTGATTTCCTTACATCGCAAGGCAGAGCTGGCCACGCTCCATCCAAAAGAGATGATAGACTTGCTCTGACAAAACAGATTCAGTGAATTAGAAATGGCCCAGAACACCTACAAATTTCAGGTTTCAGGTAAGTGATTGCCTTCCTTTCACTTAGAAACCTCCCAATGCTCATCTTACTGATAAACTCTAAGTACCAGGCAGGAGACTAAACACCAGACAAACCCAGCCCCAGATGCCCTGAGGGAGCCCATCCCAGCACTCACTCCGCTGCACTGAAATGATGTCCAGGTCAGTTTATCCCACTAGACCAAGAACTCCAGCTCTCCATGTGTGAGTCACCAGTGCTGTCTCTGCATCTCTGCTTCTACGACGGTGCTTCTGCACTTCACAGGAAATCTGTATCACTGTTTGTCAACACTATATATGACAGTATAACTTAATATCTGCACAGAAAATATAAATTCTCTGAGGATCAGGGCCGGGTTTGTTAGCGTTTAAAAAAAAAATCTTAGGTAATACAATATTTCATTTAAAATTTACAAAATTCCATTACATTCATGATTTCATTTCATCCTCAAAACAATCTCCTGAGTTAGGCAGAACAGGTATTACTAACAACTAACTCCATTTTACAGGTAAGGGAACTGAAGTTCACAAAGTACTTGGACTTAAGAAAAGCTTTAATAAGGCCACATATCGAAACCAAATCCTCTGCTCAAAAGAACTAGAATAAGTTATCTTTTACATATTATTCATACTTATATCCTGTCAACATCCAAAAATGTTTTGAGGTAGCCTGCAATAATAGACACCTATCCAATAAAAACATTAAAATGAAAAACAGGTGGGAAAAAAAACAGCAGGTAACATGGGAGACAGACAAAGGTAGATACCAAAGACTGAGACTTAGAATCTAAGAAAACTTCATCTCTGACCTTCCAGTTCCAGGGAGACAATACTAAAGGAAACAAGATGGTTTATAGACTCCTAAACTGACAAAAGAGAGGTTGCATCAGTTCTTAACTATGAAACACTCCTGGCAGCCACAGCAAATCTCTAGGACAACATACCAATGGCATCAAAGCAAGAGTATACTTCAGTGATAGAGTGAATTAAGTTCCCTGTTTGGGACCCAGGCCAGGGCTAGAGAGAACAACTCTGAAATGTAGAGCTCAAAAATATATCCTCTGTCGGCCAGGCACAGTGGCTCACACCTGTAATCCCCAGCACTCTGGAAGGCCGAGGCAGGCAGATCACGAAGTCAGGAGATGGAGACCATCCTGGCTAGCACAGTGAAATCCTGTTTCTACTAAAAATACAAAAAATTAGCCGGGCGTGGTGGTAGGCGCCTATAGTCCCAGCTGCTTGGAAGGCAGAGGTAGGAGAATGGAGTGAACCCAGGAGGTGGAGCTTGCAGTGAGCGGAGATCCTGCCACTGCGCTCCAGCCTGGTCAACAGAGCAAAACTCCGACTCCAAAAAAATAAAATATATATATATATATATACACACACACACACACACATACACACTGTGTCTTCTCCATACCCAAGTGTCCCCTTCTGTGAGAGACTTTCTTACACCTTTGCAGGGAAGAGAATTTTTCTCTGCTATATTTGCTTGAAAGAATTAAAGGTGTAGGGCAAAAATTCTTGGAAATTATGTCATTTACAATCCTCAAAAGTGAGAAAAATAAAGCCCAGAAGAGAAGACCTTCCAGGGAAGTTCCAGAGCCAGAGGTAGACCCAGTACATTGTTTCTGTTTTTGTTTTGAGAGGAAGTCTCACTCTATGGCCCAGGCTGGAGTGCAGTGGACCCATTTCACTCACTGTAACCTCCGCCTCCTGGGTTCAAGCTATTCTCCTGCCTCAGTCTCCTGAGTTGCTGCGATTACAGGAGCCGACCACCACGCCCAACTAATTTTTGTATTTTTAGTAGAGACAGGGTTTCACCATGTTGGCCAGGTTGGTCTCGAACTCCTGACCTTAAGTGATGCGCCTGCCTAGGCATCCCAAAGTCCTCCGATTACAGGCGTGAGCCACCGCACCCAGCCTACCTGGTAAGTTTTAATCAAGTACTCTGAACTATGCAACAAACACTAGGAAGTAATAGAAAGAAAATTAATCTAAAAACCCTCTGGAGAGTCAAAGAATTGCAGATTTTAATAAGCATGAATACTTGAATTCGTGGTATTCAAAAACGACCTCGCACTTACCCGCATGTACAAACTACCTGCCCACCTCTATCAGAGCATTTTTTCAAGCTGTGCTACAGTTAACTATGTACTGCCCAAAGCCAATCTGTCCCTGCAGATCATAAGCTCTTAAAGACCAGGACTTCAGGAGAACAATCAAAACTTCAGAGAGAAGGGAGCCACCGAAACAGAGTTCATAGTAAAGGGTCGGCAGGAGCTGATGACTGGAGGTGGGCTGTAGCCTTGGGGTCTGGGACAGCGGAGGGCAGAGAAGGCAAAAGGGCCTGCATGACATGCTACAGGGCTAGGAGCCACAGCAGTGGTGATTAGTTCAGTTTTGTCTCGTATGCCTGTTACTTATACACCATCTCTTGTTCAGAAAGAATTTCGGGTTGAGTATTTGGACTCCTTGAGCCTTCTGCTGTTTGTCTCCGGGACGTTTAACACTCTTAAAAGGGGAAAACTGTCCAGTTCAATTATGCTTCCTGGGATATTACAGGTTTTTCAAAGGTTTGACGAAAGCATCCACTAAGGAGTAATTCCACTTTCTCTGGTGGCTGAGAAATACGTGTCTGAGGGACCCCATCAAGCTGAGGTCGGAGTCTCCCCACCTATGGACCTCACCCTGGCTCCCCCCTCATAAATCTGACCTCTAACTGTAACTGCCTTGGCCTCATTCCGTGGGTGTGGATGCTCCTGCGTGAAACGCATTTTCAGCCCGCCAAATTCTTGGGAGAGTTTCTTCCACTCTCCAGGCGCTGAGAGCTACAAAATTCAATCTGGCTTTCCAGATTTTTTTTTTCTTCCTAACTAACGGAAGAAATCAAGAAGTGCCAGGCAGAAGGGCCCTGCTCCCACCAATCAGAGCCCAGCGGAAAGCTAGAGCAGGAAGTGCGGCGGTGGGACGCGCGGTGACAACCCCTCACCCCCCAGGCCTGGGCAGAGGTCGGTGAGGCCACTGCGGACAGCTCCGGGCCCGCGCCTTTCGCTTTCTCACGCCCAGCAAGTGAGAGGATAGGGCGGGGGCAGTGCGCCCCCAGCAACCGCGCACTCCGCGCACAGACCCTCACTACACGCGCCTCCCAGGCGGGTCGACCCAGACAAGTCACGGGGTGGCGCATAGCCCCACTGGCAGGGCAGCCGGGACTCACGCGCGCGGGTCCACGCAGTCACCTATATAAGTGACAAAACACTCAGGAAGCCATCATACAGGGCCAGGAAAGAGCCCCCACCCAGAGTCACGGACTCCCTCGTCTGAGGGTCCGCGCAGTCCCCTCGGTGAGTCTGGCGAAGCAGTCTCACTGCGAGGGAGGGCGGGGAGGGCGTTGGAGTCTCCACACGCGGTGACCCGGACCCCGTTCCATGAGTGGGTCCATGCAGGGCTCACTCTGCCGCACGCGGGGACCAGCCAGGCCGCGGAGGACCGGGCAGAACCCAGCGCCCGGGTCCATGCAGTCCCCTCCGCGGCAGACGCGGGGAGCAGGGGACCAGTGGGGGCCGGCCCTCACTCGCAGGGTGCCCGGGACCCCCGCGCTGGCCCCCGCGGTATCGCCAGCAGACGCCAAGCCCCCGGTGCCACCCGAGGCGGAGACAACGCCCAGGCGCACGGCCCCGGATCCCGACCCCGGACCCTGCGGAGCCCAGCTCGGAGCCGCCACTCCCGGCGCAGAGACCCCCGCCTGGTCCGGAGACCCTGTCGCCCTCGCCCAAGTCTCACCTCCGGCCGCCGCCTCCCAGTGCTAGCTCCTCCCCGCGGCGCCTAGGCCGACTAGAGCACTGCTGAGCAGCCGACAGAGACGCCGCAGCCTCAACAAGGGAGACCCTGGGCGGGGCCTCCGCCGCCGCAGCCGCTTCAACCCGTGTTCCCCGCTCAGGATCCGGCTCGGATCAAGGAGCTGCAGCTGGCGCTGGGCTGAGGCCAGGACACACACCACGCAGGTGTAGAGGGCCCCGCCCGCCGCCCGCCGCCCCGCCCCCCGGCCAATGGGGAGCGAGCTGTGCAGAGCAGGCGGGGCCTTAGGTAACAGAGGGAGGTTGGGTCGGGCGGCGCTGGGACAGGGCATGCTGGGTCTCGGAGAGGACCGGAGCCAAGAGCTGGCCAGATCCTGGCCTCCTAGAAGACCCAGCTCAACGTCCACCTGGAGTCTGCTCTACAGGACACGCTCATCTCAAGCCCAGAACTCAGGCTTTTAGGCCAGAGAGGGAGAGACAGGCTTGCTTTACAAAAAGTGAAACTGAGGTCCAACGAATAGGATTGCCTGCTGCCAGAAGTCACTGTAGTCCCATTCACTCGTTCACCTTGTCATTCAGCAAACATTTGGAAGCACGTATGGTGAGCGTTAGGAGTGAAGTAGGGCCGGGTGCGGTGGCTCGCGCCTGTAATCCCAGCACTTTGTGGGGCCAAGGCAGGTGGATCACTTGAGGCCAGGAGTTCAAAACCAGCCTGGCCAACAAGATGAAACCCCATCTCTGCTAAAAATACAAAAACTTAGCCGATCGTGGTTGCGTGTACCTGTGGTACCAGCTACTGGGAAGGCTGAGGCAGGAGAATCGTTTGAACCCGGAGGAGGAGGTTACAGTGAGCTGAGATGGTGCCATTGCATGCGCTCCAGCCTGGGCGACAGAGTGAGACTCTGTCTCCAAAAAACAAAAAATAATAGATGGGAAGTAGAAGCATACTTAGGCCTTCCCTGAAGGAGCTCGGCCAAGGAGTACCTGAAATGTCTCTGCATCTTTTTAAGGTCTGATAAAGGAACCAGGAGCGAGAACTAATCACTTCCCTTTCCTGCCTCAGAGCTTTCGTGTGTTTGCTGTTCCTCACCTGAAATGCCAAGTACCAATCATATTCATTGATTTATAGAAATGAGGTCTAACTATATCGCCCAGGCTGATCTCAAACTCCTGGCCTCAAGCTATCCTCTTGTCTCAGCCTCTCAAAGTGTTGGGATTACAGGCATGAACCACTGTCCCCAGCCCTGATCGTCTTTAAAACCTCTTTCATCATCTTTTTTGAGCTTCCTGCATCCTGTGACTCCACCCCGTTGGTTTTCCTGTACTTCCATAGCTGCTCCTCTGTGGGTACCTGGGACCCACCCCCTTCTCTGCCCAACTTGTATATGTCTGGGCTCAGGCCAAATGCCCTTCCATTTGCAATGGGCACTGCAACAGGAAATCTCATGCCCTTCCGGGCTTCACAAGCTATCCACATCCTCTGCTGCCTGCCAGAGACATCCATCCCAGTCAGATGCCCAGCCCTCACCTTTCCCAAAGCCCCAGTTGGACACAGGGAAGCATCTCAAATTTTCCGTGGGCCAAAACAGAGTGCTTTATTAGTGCCCTAACTTGCTCATCCATATTCTTGTGATTCTCTGTAAACAGCTCCTCCATCCACCCAACTGCAGAGGTGAAAAATCTCAAATCCTCCTCCAGTCCTTCCTCCTGGAACCTCTCATGCAGCCCTCTACCTTCCTAGGACGCTGAGCACCCCTCACTCCCAGCGCTAGCTGGGGTGCTGTCTGAATGGCTGCCACCCACTAGGCATGAAGTGTGACCTCTCGCCCAGTGTGGTGGCTTACGCCTGTAGTCACAGCACTTTGGGAGGCTGAGGCAGGTAGATCACTTGAGCCCAGGAGACTGGGTCCAGCCAGGACAATATGGTGAAACTAAAATACGACAATTAGCCAGGCATGGTAATACATGCCTATCATCCCAGCTACCCTACCCAGGAGGCTGAGGCAGGAAAAGTGCTTGAACTTGGGAGGCAGAGGTTGCAGTGAGCCAAGGTCACACCACTGAACTCCAGCCTGGGCAACAGAGTGAGACTCTGTCACAAATTAAAAAAAAAAAAAAAAAAGGAGGAGTAGAAGAAGAAGAGGGAGGAGGTGGAGGAGGAGGAGGAGGAGAAGAAGTAGTAGTGTGACCTCTCTAAGGCAAGGCAGTGTCCCACTCTGATTCACTTCCATGTGTAAAACAGGACCTGCACCCTGAAGGCACTCACTCAGGGAGGCTGCTGGGATGGGTGGATGAACAGTTAAGGTCTTCGTGGTGGCTGGGGCTGACCCCATCCCCATTGCTCTTTCCACACACACCTGCACTCTCATCACTCCCACGCTCACACCCACCACTGAAAGCCTGGCCCCTAATCTGATTTGCCTAACAAGGTCCCCAGATGAGCAACACATGCTTCCCTACCTCTCCCCTGCTAGGGCCCCACCGTGTTCTGGGATGTACTCAGGGATCAGGAGAACAAAACCTCAAGGAGTGAAAGGACATTCCAAGGTGCAGGCCTCTGCATCCTCCTCCATGCCCTAAACCCTGCCTGACACACCCTCACCCCTGTACCTGGCCAGCTCCTACCAACCCTTAAAGTTTCACCAAGTTCAGTGGTGGCAGCCACACCCTAAAGTGACTGACCCCCCCAAAGACCTATGCCCTTACATAGTCTTCCTGACCTTGGGTACGAAAAAAACCGGTGACTGGCTTCTAAACCACAGAGCCTGGCAAAGTAAAGGGATATCAGCGTCACAGTTCATCACCTTCGCACACTAGAGAGAAAGCTTTCACCTGCAGGGGCTGCAGGAGGGAGCTGCTGTGCTGAGGTCACCCCCCAGTATCCGGGCCCCAAACAGGCGCCACACCACACCCCCCAGCCGATGGGGGCCCCCGATCGCCGGGGGCTGGGGGACCCAGACCACCGCCATCCCCGCCGCCCAGCCGCCGCCACGCCCTGCCCCCCGGCGGATGGCGGCCCCTGATCGCCAGGGGCTGGGGGACCCAGACCCCCGCGATCCGGGGCCCCCAGCCGCCGCCACGCCCCGCCTGTATTGGGAGTCATATCATACTCTTCCCCCTGAATATTAATTACATTATCCCAGGTGTGTGCCTACTCCCAGCCATATTGCCTGTCTCATTCTCCCCTCTCGGGCAGAAATTTGAAACAATATCACTGGTGCCTGTACACCTTTTGTGATGTTTAAAGTAACATCATCCTCTCCCCGGTGGATATCAGGAACAAGTCTATTAATTATTAATATTCATAAATGTAAAAAATATTAATACTAATAATCAATATTAATGATCACAATAAACCGCAAAAATTGATAGTGCATTAAAATGTTAACAATTTGGAATGGTAATTAATATTAATATCACCATTAATAATCAAATAATGATATCCGCAAAGAATGTTACTTAAATCAATACAAAGCGGTGCTGGTAAGAAAATAATGATTAGTATTAGGGACTAATAATATTGTTCAATGACATTGATATTAATAATACTAAGCGTGCATAATCAGGTACTTAAAATAATTCTCCAAAATTAACAATGGTATCCTATTATTAGTACTATTGATAATTATTAAAATCGATCATTGATGTGTGATAACCATATTATTACTCCTAATACCACAGGCAGGGTACACGTACCTGTGGGCTCCCAGCCGCCGCCACGCCCCGCCCCCACCTGTGTACCCAAGAGCCTGGGCACTGAACATTCAGACAAAACGTCCAGGGTGAGAGTGTTCACGTCCCAGCATATGTGTTTGAAAGCAGGGAACTGAGATTCTTCTGAGTTAATGCAGGCGATTGGGCCAAAAAACAAGGCACATCCACCTGTGAATGGGATGCGCTCCCAGCTGGCGGTGCAGAGGCTGTAGATATGAAAGAACTCACTTCCCTGCACACTGAACTGCATCAGCATCTCCACATCGACCGCACCTGGGCTCTGCTCGCCCCTCACAAACTAGAATGACAGTGGCTGCTTCTGGACAGAATGTCAAGGATGGATGGACAGACATCCTGGACACACACTGTACAGAGATCAGGGGCTGGGCAGGGGGAAGCGGCACAGCCTTGGGGCCAGTAGGGGCAAGGCCAGGAAGCCTCGGTGAAGGCCTGCATCATCCTCATCCAACAGAAGCAGGAGCGGCCACCCAGTGTGGGCTGCAGCTGCGGTGAAGTGGCCAGTGGGACATAGCAGGAGGCCATGGCCAGCCTTACCCCCAGCCCGGGAGGAGGGCCCCATCTGCAGGCACTGCCCCGGGAGCCGGCATCCTGAGACCCCAGGGAAGGTGGGAAATTGCCCATGGGCTTTGGGCGCTCAGGCTGGAGGTGGTGAGACCTCGAGGCCCTGCAGTCGGGGAGGCGAGGGCAGAGGTGGCCAGACTGCAGCTCAGTGAAGGGCTTTGGCAGGAAAGGCCTGCAGAGGCTGCCTCGCCAGCCCGGGGGAGGTTGCTTCCAGCCCAGAAGCTCCACAGGGCCCTCGGTGGTGATGCCTAACCTTGTCCTCTGACAGAGGACCATCGAGACAGAGTCACTCAAACCTCTGCCAAGCTCTGCACCCAAATGAAGCTGGTACCACAGACGCTGAGGCAGGCAGTGCTCATCTCAACTCTGTACAAGTGGTTTCTTTAGCCAGTTCTCCAAATTCTTAATGACAAACCACACTAAACGTGGGTTTTCAGTATCACCTATGCTCATAGCTATGTATAAAGTAACTATCACAAGGAAAACCAGGTGGTGAAGCCAGGAGGAGGAAATCCCCACGACGAGTCAAGAGAACACCGATGGATGGTTGGCTCTTCCCGGCTGAACCCAGGAGCGCTTGTCTGGGCTCACCTCCGTTCTCATTTCCAGATTTATTTTGACTTTCACACAATTTCATTATGAAAATGTTCTAACATATTTAAAAAGTGGAAGAACAGTACAACGAGTGGTCAAGTTTTCTCCACGTGGAGCTCCAACAACTGCTAACATTTTGTTAGATTTGCTTTCTCATTCTCTCTGTAGATCAGACAGAGAGACAGATTTGTTTCTCCTCTGGAGCCACTTGAAGGTGAGAGGCTCCTGCTGCCTCACCGAGTCCTCAGACACACATTCCCTAGGAACAAGGGCCCCTCTGCAGCCGCAGTACTATCATCAGCTCACCTCAGTCCCGGGGCGGGGGAGGGGGACGCACTGTGCACCCTCCCAGCTCTCCTCCGCCCCTTCCCTCAGGCTGGCCCAAGAGCAGCCTGGACAGTCAGGTGCTGGGGACACCGAGCTGCCCCTCCTCGGCCCACAGCCTCAGGCCACCTGTCTCATCTGTGACTGAGAAACAGAGCTGCAGCTGAAGGCGGGAGGCAGGACACCCTGGGATCTACCCATGGCCAGGCCGAGCTGCTCTCATCACTCGAGCTTCACTTTCATCACTTGCTCTACCAAATAAACTAGAATGAAATACGCCACGTCCTCCTTTCCACACACTCCCAAGCCTCCCATCCCACTTCCCGGCGCTGACCCCATAAGAACACTTTGTGCATCTTTCCAGGTATTTTCTATCCTCCTCAAGCACAGAACCACATTCAGAGTGAATTTTTATTTTTATTTTTTAACAGAAATGGCACCAGGGCAGATGATGATTTTTTGTATCACTTCTTTACTTTCTTGGGCATTTTCCGCACCAGGACAGATGGGCTCTGCTCTCCTTCCTCCCCACACAAAGCTGCCTCACAGCAGCCACACACAGAGCTGTAAACCCTCGCAAGACTGTGGGTGTCCCGGGCTGCCCCACGTCCCCAAAGACCAAGGGGTCACAGCTCCACATTGTCCAACAACACTTCAGACATGGCCTCGAGCCTGGGAAGCCGGCTGGCCAGCCCAGGCCAGCAACAGAATAGAGGTGTGAGAGGTAACATCTGCACTTCTTTAAAAAAAAAAAAAAAAAAAAGACAGATATTCAGTGCCACATTTAAAATGGTCATGGTGGCCAGGCACAGTGGATCATGTGTGTAATGCCAGCATTTTGGGAGGCCAAGGTTGGCAGATCACTTGAGGTCAGGAGTTCAAGACCAGCCTGGCCAACATGGTGAGACCCCTGTTTCTACTAAAAATACAAAAATTAGCTGGGCATGGTGGCAGGCGCCTGTAATCCCAGCTACTCGGGAGGCTGAGACACAAGATTCTCTTGAACCCTGGAAGCAGAGGTTACAGTGAGCTGAGATTATGCCACTGCAATCCAGCCTGGGTGACAGAGCAAGACTCTGTCTCAAAAATAAAAATAATAAATAATAACAAAAGAAAAAAATAGATATGCATTCCTAGTCCCTTGGAGCTGCAGCAACAAAGCTGGTGATATATTTTGGGTGTTTCTAAACAATGTATTCCATGAGCTACACTGCAAGTCTCAACCTTGACCCTGCTACAGTAATCATCTATTACAAATTAAAACAAGAGCCATAACTGTCTCCTACTAAAATATTCTAATTGAGACATGTTAACAGAATACATTTCTTTGGGTGAGAAAGTATCCACCAGGGTGGGGAACAGACGGCCCACCGATTGTGCTGCGGCCCTAACCACCAAGGACTCACGAATCATCCACAGCAAGGCTGGTGACTCAAAAAGAACACTAAATTGCTCTCTGACATTAATTCTTAAACCTTGAGAAACCAAAGTTCTCTGTAACAAACTTGAAAAAGGATGGTCAGAAGAAGCTCAGCAGAGATGCACCAACTCTTACCTGGGAGAGACACCCCTTGCTAATCACGTCTGGATTAACGGATGTGCTAAAAGCATCTCTTCCAACAGGGACACAGACTGCAAACAGGAATGCCGTGAGCACCTTCCCCAGATAACCCAGTCCTGACCCATCCACCCCTCAGGAGGTCCCCAGACAAGTCCAATAAGGAAATGACCCCACAGCAGATTCAGGTGCAGGCAGTGAGGGTAGTGGCGTCAGGGAATTCCGCCGTAAACCTTGGCAGCACGCAGGGAGGTGTACCCAGCTGGACAGGTGAAGTCAAAAGTGCAGGAAGATATGGCCATTCCAAATATGCAGGGCATTCCAATTTTGTTAAAATGAAACCCAGCCTTTGAAAAGGCCCGGACTTCCCACAATGTGTGGTATTTATAGTGTGGAGGGCACTGTAGAGAAGTTATCAGAGGGGTCCTGATGGCAAGATCCACGGAGGCTCTGCCATGTGCCAGGCATGAGACAACTATTTACATAAAACACCTCATTTCACCCTACACAGAGTCCACAGACTGCTCCACAGTCTCCCAGGCAAGAGTTGGTGCATCTCTGCTGAGCTACTTCTGACTTCATCCTTTCTCAACTGCTTCACGTTTCACCCTACACAGAGTCCACAGACTGCTCCACATTTCACCCTACAGAGTCCACAGACTGCTCCACATTTCACCCT
>NW_022313534.1:12371-30684 GCF_002776525.5 Piliocolobus tephrosceles
ACAGAGTCCACAGACTGCTCCACATTTCACCCTACACAGAGTACAGAGACTGCTTCACAGAATACTACCAAAGGGGACCATCAAATGATCCCCAAGAAGTAATGAGCGCCTTAAAAGTAAGAAAGCCAACCTCCTCCCCCTCTCTTAACTCCCTCTCCTCATTTCCGCAGAACCAAAGAATATGAAGGGCCAGTGACGCCCCACTGAAGAACGCTCTCCTGCTGGTTACACTCTGTACATAGGGAGCACAACACTGCTCCGTGCTGCGTGAGGTCACTATTCTATACTACACTAGTACGATCTGTTTGTTCTATTCTATACTATTCCATTCTCTACGATAGAACACTACAGCTTCATTCTATACTATAAAATACTGTACTATCTGTTCTATTCTATTCTATTTTCTTCTATACGGAAAGGAGGTAGCCAGCTTGCTTTAGGCAGACAGTAAGGGAAGGGTCCCAGAGAGCCTCCAGCCCATGTTTTGTGCAGATAGGGGGACTTGCACGGGGGGCTCGCCTAAACATGCTCATAGCAGACTAAGGGTCCCCATGCACACAGGAGAATGGGGTGGAACCACCAGAAATTTGCTCCTTAGACAGGGAGCCCAGCCCCATCAGCTTCTATATAAAAGCCCTTGTAGTCAACTGGGAAGGGGGCCACCAGCAACCTGCTCTCAGGACCCCTCCTTTCGCTGAGAGCTTAACTTTTAGCTTAATAAGTTCCACTGCACTCACTCTTCGATGTCCCCGTGCCTGTTTCTTCCTGGTCACAAGACAAGAACCTGGACCCAGCTGAGCTAAAGAGCAAAACTCCTGCTTCAGTGCTACAGAACACTATCCTCTCTGTTCTGTGCCATGCGACTCTCCTATTCCACACCACACTACGTAATATTAATACTATGCTGTGTGTTCTAATCTAGACTGTATTATGCTATGCAATACTACGTCATTAGTTCAACTGTATACTCTACAATACTATCCCATTTGTTCTATTCTAGACCATGTAATACTATTTGTCCTATTGTATACTATACTACATAATGTTACACTGTTTCTTCTATTCTATGCTACCCTATATAACATTACACTATTTGTTCTATTCTGTGCTACTCTATAGAATTCTATTCTGTTTGTTCCATTCTATACAATACCTTGCATCATTTTACCATGTTCCACGATACAAGAGTAGAGTCCGTTATACTTTCATAATCTCTTTTCCAAGCTCTTACCCAGTAAGAAATGTGATGTTTCACTATGCCTCACATAAATGCACATTTCATGATAATCAATGCCATTTCCTATGGTTATAGAATTCTGTCTCTATGATTCTATTGATACGGCTTCTTTGGGCTTTTCTGTAAGTCCTCTGCAGTGTCTGGTTTCCTAGTGAAAAGATGACTAAGATCCCAATAAGATCCTACAAAACCAGCATTCACACAGGCTCACCTGTGTGCACACTGCTGGACTCTGTGTTGAAGGAGTGACAGGAAGACAGACGGCTGTCGGTGGATGGAAGGCAACAAGCACAGAGTAGATTCCAGAACTGAGACATGTCCCAAGGCTCTGGCACAGCTGAGGGTTGATCCCAAATCTAGCCTCTCACAGAAAGGCAGAGGAGACTTAACACAAAAAGCATGGAACTTTGCTTTCATAAAGCAAATGCTTACCATCCACTGTGAGGAGCTCAAGGAGAAATGGCAGTAGGCTCTACTAATAACGACTGCTTTAAAAAATGGAAGGGGGCTTACTCTCTTTTCGGACCCAGCCCGCCTGCACCCAGGTGAAATAAACAGCCATGTTGCTCACACAAAGCCTGTTTGGTGGTCTCTTCACACAGATGCGCATGTCATTTTGGTGCCGTGACTCGGATCAGGGGACCTCCCTTGGGAGATCAATCCCCTGTCCTCCTGCTCTTTGCTCTGTGAGAAAGATCTACTTACGACCTCTGGTGGAGACCAACCAGCCCAAGGAACATCTCACCAATTTTAAATTGGGTAAGCAGCCTCTTTTTACCATCTTCTCCAACCTCTCTCACTATCGCTCGACCTCTTTCTCCTTTCAATCTTTGTGCCACCCTTCAATCTCTCCCTTCTCTTAATTTCAATTCCTTTCATTTTCTGGTAGAGACAAAGGAGACATGTTTTATCCACGAACCCAAAACGCCGGCGCCGGGTCAGAGACTGGGGAAGGCAGCCTTCCCTTGGTGTTTAATCATTGCAGGGACGCCTCTCTGATTACTCACCCACGTTTCAGAGGTGTCTGACCACGCTGCAGGGACGTCTCCCTTGGTCCTTCACCCTTAGTGGCAAGCCCCGCTTTTCTGGGGGAGGGGCAAGCACCTCAACCCCCTTCTCTCCCTGTCTCTACCCCTTCTCTGCTTTTCTGGGGGAGGGAAAAGCACCCCAACCCCTTCCCTCCCTGTTTCTACCCCTTCTCTGCTTTTCTGGGGGAGGGGCAAGAACCCCAACCTCTTAATTTTGTGCCCCAGTCCATTACTTCCACTCCCCGACCCCTTTCCTGCTTTTCTGTAGGGCAGAAACCCCCGAATTCCTTCGGTGTCTCTACTCTCTCTTTTCTCTGGGCTTGCCTCCTTCACTATGGGCAACCTTCCACCCTCCGTTCATCCTTCTTCTCCCTTAGCCTGTGTTCTCAAGAACTTAAAACCTCTTCAACTCACACCTGACCTAAAACCTAAATGCCTTATTTTCTTCTACGATGCCGCTTAACCCCAATACAAATTCAACAGTCGTTCCAAAGAGTCAGAAAATGGCACTTTTGATTTTTCCATCCTACAAGATCTAAATAATTCTTGTCCTAAAATGAGCAACTTGTCTGAGGCGCCTGACGTCCAGGCATTCTTTTACACATCGGTCCCTCCCTAGTCTCTGTTCCCAATGCAACTCATCCCAAATCTTCCTTCTTTCCCCCCTGCCTGTCCCCTCAGTCCCAACCCCAAGCTTCGCTGAGTCTTTCCAGTCTTCCTTTTCTACCTCGCCTTCAAGGTGTACAATAATAGAGTAGAGGCAGCCAAGTACCAACTTATTTCTAAGTTGCAATTCCTTGTCCCCACTGTGACACAAACCACAGCCACATCTCCAGCACACAAGAACTTCCAAATGCCTGAACCACAGCTGCCAGGGGTTCCTCCAGAACCTCCTCACCCAGGAGCTTGCTACAAGTGCTGGAAATCTGGCCACTGGGCCAAGGAATGCCCGCAGCCCGGGATTCCTCCTAAGCGGTGTCCCATCTGAGTGGGACCCCACTGGGAGTCAGAATGCCCAACTCGCCCAGCAGCCACTCCCAGAGCCCCTGCAGCTCTGGCCCAAGGCTCTCTGACTCCTGCCCACACTTTATTGGCTTAGCGGCTGAAGATTGACGCTGTCCCATCCCCTTGGAAGCTTCCTGGACCATCACAGATGCTTTGGATAACTCTTACAGTGGAGGGTATACACCCAGATGGCCTGAAGTAACTGCAGAATCACAAGAAGTGCAAATGCACTGCCCTGCCTTAACTGATGACATTCCACCACAAAAGAAATGTAAATGACCGGTCCTTGCCTTAAGCGATAACATTATCTTGTGAAATTCCTTTTCCTGGCTCATCCTGGCTCAAAAACCTCCCCCAATGAGCATCTTGTGACCCCCACTCATGCCCGCCAGAGAACAACAGCCCTTTGACTGTAATTTTCCTTTACCTACCCAAATCCTATAAAACGTGTAAAACGGCCCCACCGTTGTCTCCCTTCACTGACTCTCTTTTCGGACTCAGCCCGCCTGCACCCAGGTGAAATAAGCAGCCACGTTGCTCAAATAAATAAATAAATAAATAAATAAAATAAATAAAAAATGGAAGGGAGAGGGTACATTTTCACATGGGCCATGTGGAAAGTTGGCTGGACCTGCCCCTGGACCTGCCGCTGGACCTCTCCCGGGACCTGCCCCTGGACCTGCCACTCGGTCTGCTACTGGACTGCTAACAAATGCTGCAGATTTTTATGGAGAAAAAAGTACAATGCGTCTCAGAGCAGCTGTCCCAGCTCTGGATGAAGCCGGCAGAAAAAGGAAGCAGCAGAGACACTGGTATCATTCAGTGGGCAGAGTCAATGACCCTCCTCTAAGTCCAGCAAAGTTCAACCTGCATGTCTGCAACTAGAAATACTAATCGTAAGCCAGACCTCCTGGCAAAAACCATTGATCCGCTGTAATTCTGTGTGGTGTGTTATGTCCATGTACAGGAAATCATTCACAAAGCCTTTAACCAGGGAGTACTAACATGACTTTTAATGCAATATAACAGCTTTGCACCCATTTAACATATATTTAACCCCAGTAGTATATTTCAATACTTATTTTATAGAACATCAGACATGTTTACCTAATGGCTCGAACTTTCACAATGTCTCTCTCCCTGAGAGGACAGCGGAGGATCCCATGCACTGTCTCCAGGAACGTGCCCCTCCCGGAGAGGATTCACAAATCCCATGTGCACATGCATGCATGCACAGACACATATCACACACACACATACACATGCACACGCACACCTACATGCAATACATACATTCACACATGCACACACATTCACATAATCACAGAATACCAACACATAACACATGCAGACACATACACACAACACTCAAACACACACGCACAAGCATATGCAAAACACTCAAACACACATGCGTATACATACACATTCTGACACACCTACATATGTAAATGCGTAGACATAACATGCACATATATACATGTATAACTATACACACACAAGCATCCATGCATGCCTACTTGCACATATGTGCAATCGTGCCTAAACATGTAACACATGCATACACATACATGCAACACAAATACACATGCACACATATACACATGCATGCACATGTACATTACACACAAAGGCACACATACATGCACAACACATATACATGCAATACACACTTTCATACACAGAAATGCAAACACACATACATATATACACCCCTCAAAGACCCCATTATTCAATTCTAAACAAGGTGGTTTATCTCCCAAATGTACCTTCTCATAATTAATAAGCTCTACTGCACATTTCTTGTTTCAAATACTGAGGTCTCACACACAGCACACACACATTTATACTCCAATACGTGTGAACATATAAATAGAAATAGGCACCCGTGCACGAAGACCCTCTTCTGTAAAGGGATTCTGAAACTTGAACTGAACGAATTCTGCTAATTATAGTCAGAGTCAGCAAAGATATATATTTGACCTCGGAATGAATAGACTCGTTCTTTTCCTTACCCCTGGCAACAGCAAGAATGTAAAACAGAGGTGTGTGATACGATGCCACTTATTCAATCCCACTTCCTGGGATCTGACCCACTTGTAATAGCGTTTCTGTCTGAGTGATTTCCTTCTGACTCAAATCATGAGATAATTTCTTCCCTTCCTGCTTTCTCTTTCCCAGGCCTTTTCACTATCCTTATATCATCTCGGAAACTAAATCATAGTTGTCAAAATGGAAGAAACAGCCTTAGGAGAGAATCCCACAGTGGAATGGACCCGAGAGAGGAAAAAATATTCTTTTGGAAAATGTACAAAAGGAAAAGTCAAGAGGCCTGGGTTCCCTCTCAAGACAGAAACACGTCGGCAAAGCAGGTCACTCAGCACAGTTCAGCTCTGTGTATGAAACAGATTCTAGTCCTTGTCCTTGTTTCAAGTTCTGTGTATGAAACAGATTCTAGCCCTTGTCCCTGTTTCATGATGTTGCAGTGAAGGAAACAAAACAGACAAAGGGCACAGGCTGAAGACAAGGATTTTAAAAGGATGACTTTTAAAATGTGCACCTGCTTTTCAAGGGCACAATGAGGACACTTTCAAGTATATTAAAGCTGATTTATAAGAGACGGGTATAAAGACTCTACAAGGTCATTAGACTTTAGGCTTACAAAGAAAACAAATCACATTCTCCTAGCATCACGAGTCAGGTGTTCCACAAATACTAAGAATAGCCACCGCAACGGTATCCACTATGAGGGGTCAAAACATAACTCTTGAAGCGTGACCAAGAGCTCCTATAATCTGATTTTTAGGAATCTAATCTTAAACATCCTCAGAGCTAGGACATCACAAAAATACAGAGCTCCAAATGCCGTGACACAAGTGCTAACAACACCTAGTTAAAAATGTACGAAGCATTTCAGGCAAAAATCTCAGAATCAGAAGAACACACGTTTTATAAGTTCTTCAACCTTCTGCAGACTTCAACAAAGACACGCTAGACTTAGCCATTGACGGTAACCCTGAGGCAACACGCAGTGTTCGGAAAAGCACAAGGCCTGCTCCGGGCTTTAGACCCCTGGGAACTTTCTCTGGACCACATCGAGTGGATGACTTTGAGAACTCAAAATAACCAACAACCAGTCCATGAACAGAGAAAGAAGACTGCAGCCTCCCTGGGGACCTGGCTCCATGCCTGCCCCCTTTATTCCGGATACCTTTGCCCTTCCTGGCTCCCTCCTCCTCCTGGAGATGCTCTGGGTTCAGGCCCCTCTCCAGCTGTGTCTCGGTCCACGGCTGGCTGCCCGTGTGAAGCACCAGGCCTTGAAGGGCCATCTCCACCTGCTCCCTGCACTTCCCACCCACCTCCGCCAAGACCCCCAAACTCTGGCTGCTCTCAGGGATCAGGGCACCCAGGCTCCCCTCACAGGCTCCAACTGGAGTCCTGCCCGCGGGTTTTCAGCAACACTTGGGACTTTCTTCTGGAAACTCTCGGCTCTGGGCTTTAGTGAACTGCGCCATCCAGCTCTTCTCTGGACTCTAAGCAGGACCTTTTCTGGGTCTTCCAACCCTTCCTCCATTTCCAAATGTGGGCTTTCCTTTGGCCTCCTCCTTCCAGACATGTATGCCTCACACTCTGGCTACTTGATCTGCACTTCTACCTAAGAGGCTCCCAAATGCACCCTGCTCCAGATTTTCCCCAAGCCTCCTCCTGTGTTTCCAAACTCGCAGCTTGCAGTGGTGTCTCTAAGTATCTCTGAGTCAGATCCACACTTGCTTCTCCTCCTGATTTCCGGCAAAGCGCAACGCCGACCTCGGGGTGCAGACTCGCAGCTTCATCCGCCTTCCTGCACTCACTCTTCCCCTCCTGACTCAGGCATGGAATCCCTCAGCTCACTGGCTGCCTTCTCTCCTCCTCTCGCCAGGGCGAGTGCCCTGTATGAGACTGCTCTGTCCCCCATGGCATGCCGCACATCAGAGGCGCGATTCTCTCCAAAACCCTCAGTGGCTCCCTAGTATCCCATAGGTAAGGACTTCCACATTCTGGCCCCAATCTAATTTTCTGGCCTCAGATATGCACATGTATATTTTATCTATGCAAAGAGAGTACAGGTCTCACACCTGCTCTCATTCCTGAGCTCCTAGCTCTTCCTGAAGGTGCTGTATGAGGTACCTATGCACTTTCCAAACACTAAGTGAATATGCACTTGGAGAACACTTACTTGAGAATTTGTGGCATTGCTGGATAACGTGGACAAAGTGAGAACTACACAGATGTGTGGATGCTGCCTTGCCCAGACCTCACTTACCCAGACACTCCCAGATGCTCAAGGTGACCAGCCCCATTGGCGCACAGACAGGCGCAGGCTGCACCCCCACAGCTGGGCCCCGTGACCTGAACTATAACCATGAAGCAGCTGTTTGCTCCTAAATCTGTTTATGCCGGTGTACTTGTTACACATTACTGAAACCAATAAAGTGTGACTCCAAAGAGACAATAATTGTATGAAAACTAAGTTGGATGCCTTTCAAAGACTTAATATATGGGAAATTTTCTTTCGTTTTAATCTTTTCTAAATTGCTATCAAATTAGGTATGGGCAAAAAATAAACACAATGTTTGAGGAAATAATTTTTAAAGGTTTCAAATCTAACATATCTTGTTTCTCTTGTGTTGCCTGCCCATTCTCTTCTAGAAGAATCAAAACTGTGGCAGGCCTGCCATGGCTGTGGTTGAGGAAAGAGGCCACACCCACAGCCAGTAGAACCACGCTCAGCAAGAGCCTAGCCCCGCGTGGAAGAGGCGTGAACACTCCCGGGAGAGGTGGATGTGCACTAACCGTTCCCAGCTCTGATCTCTTTGATTCACTGAATATGGTGATTGGTTTTATCTGAAAGTCAGACAAAAGGGTATCTACGCCCAGGAAAGACTAAACACTCTGGACCCTGCTGGGGCAGATGGTGACCATGACCCAGTGATACCACTCTCCAGTGGGCAGCCAGCCCAGTCTCCTAATCGTAAAGGACATTCATAGCAACACTATGAAAAAGAAACGCTACTGTTCTGTCCTGGAAAAGAGAAATTTAAAACATTAAATATACATGTTCTAACTAAGAGGCAGATGGACTGGGCGCGGTGGCTCACGCCTGTAATCCCAATCCCTTGTAAGGCCGAGGTGGGTGGATCATTTGAGGTCAGGAGTTCGAGACCAACCTGGCCAACATGGTGAAACCCCATCTCTACTAAAAATGCAAAAATTACCCGGATGTGTTGGCGGGCACCTGTCATCCCCGCTACTTAGGAGGCTGAGGCAGGAAAATTGCTTGAACCCGGGAGGTGGAGGTTGCAGCGAGCTGAGATCGTGCCACCGCACTCCAGCCTGGGCAACACCTTCTCAAAAAAAGTAAAATAAAATAAAATAAAATAAAATAAAATAATAAAAGGCAGACAAACAAAAGGAGATTTCCTCTTATCTTAAAAACAGAAGTATTTGTTTCACAGCCTGGATAATTGAAGATCTGCATAGAAATCACCTTGGGCCCCGCCCTCCCTCACAACAGACTGGGATAGAGGGAAGGAGGGCAGGAGGTGGGCCTCTTGTCCACGAGAGGCTCCCCCCGCCCCGTCCCCTTCCTCAGGAGGGCTGCCTGCCCAGCGCAGGCTCCGTTCTCCCCAGGTAAGACCCCGGCGTCTCTACAGGAACACCCACCTCCCTTCCCTGCAATCCACTCCAGCTGCTCACGGCCAGTCAAGGGGGGCGCTCTTCAGAGAGGAACAAACGGCTTCCAGGAGAGCCTGAACTCCCACATCCCAGGTGTGGTTTGCCAGGGAGCACAGAAGAAGGATGCAGGTCCCGAGAAGGAGGAGGCGCAGGAGGACGACGAGAGAGACAAGAGAGACCAGAGAGGCCGCCCAGCAGCGGGCTGAGCGCAGGATCTGGCTGAGGCCTCCTGGGGAGGGGCAGAGGCAAACGTGCTGCTGCTGCTTCTAGGCTGCTCTGGAGGATACAAACTCGGAAGGGGCTGCAAGGCAGGACTCGCTGAGGAGCAGTCATGTGGATGCTCCGCCTCTCACACGGCACACACTGACAACATGCAACTCACAAACAACACAACACGCATGTACAATGCGCTTATACAACACTCACAACACACAATGCACACAAACATACACAACCTACACAACACATACCCGATACATGCAACTCACAACACAATATGCATTTATAACACACTCATGCAACACATAACCAATACATGCAACTCACAACACATGTACGTACAACACACTCATACACACATACAGCGCACGTAACTCACATACAACACGCACCTACAGTGTACTCGTACAGCACTCATACATACACAACACACAACTCATATACAGCATGCACATGCAACACACTCATACAACACACAACACTCATACAACACGCAACACACGCAACTCACAACATGCACACACAACACTCACACAACATACACACGATACATACAACTCATGACATACACAAACAATACACTCATACAGCTCACGTACAACACATGCAACTCATGTTCAACACAACATGCACGTACAACACACACAGCACACACAACTCAATGCAACATTCACGTACAACACACTCATACAAAACAACACTCATACAACATACACACGATACATGCAACTCACAACACAACATACACATACAACACACTCATACAACACATAGAACACATGAAACTCACGCACAACACAACATGCATGTTCAACACTCTCATGCAACATATAACACATACAACATACACACAACACATGCAACTCAACACAAATACATGTAGAATGCACTCACAACACACAACACTCATACAACACACAACACATGCAAATCACACACGTATGACACACTCATACAACACACAACACTCAAACAACACACAACACTCAAACATACAATCAATGCAGCTCAACACAATATACACACACAACACACATACAACCCATGCAGCTCACATACAACACAACACTCTCATACAACACATTCATACAACACACACTGTACAGTTTCTAAGTATGAAATACAAAACAGTACACGCACGGTTTCTAAAGTATCATGAAAGCTTTTTTCAAAAAGGTCGTCCAATATCCAAACTGGTACCATGTCCTCATTTTCAGCTGCTGTTCAGATTCAAGCATTTTTATCATCCACTCTATGAATTATAATAATACAGCATACACCCATTTTTCATTTTACACCCACTTTGGTGTGGGGTGCTCCAAAACAGGGGCCAGGAGCCTCAGAGTTGTCCCTCGGAACAAAACACAACCCACACTCAGAGGCCAGGAAGGGAACTCGAAGGACGACACACACTCTCTCATCTGCAGAGCTCTGCTTCAATTACTTCACACGGAACTGGGGCTGGAATGGGGTTGGTGAGGTACAGACATGGCAAATTGAGACGAAAGTGGCAGGTGGAGAAAGATCGGCCAAAATCCAAGGAAAAATGCTGAACATTTTCCACAAGTAGTTCACACAACAGATGATACTCGAGCTACTGAAAGTTTATTCAGAGGCGTCTTGCTCCAAAGAGAAAGTTCTCTCCCAAGGTTATGGAAGATTCACAGCAGACACCTGCCCCCAACACACCATCTGCTGAGGGCCTATGAGTCAAAAAAAGATAAGACAGAAATAACAGTGCAGGGGGAGGAGAGCAGGAGGGGATCCAGAACTCGGAACCAAGTGAAGTGATGGGCGGACACTGAATGCCTGACTCCAGGGTTGTCAACTCAGAAAACAAGCCTGTTTAAGTCCGTAGTAACAGTGTTAGTGCTTTCACTGAACCTGCACTCAACACTGGAGAACCTCCCTGTGTTATGAAGACGATCTGAAAAATAACATTAATTCACAATGTAGAGTGATGATTCAGCCACAGAAAATAAAACTGATAGAATCCACTGCAAGTCACACTGTGTCTTTCTTTAAGGTTGGTTTATGGTGCAGAAAAGAGGCAGCTTGAGATCTAAAATACTTAAACTGGCAGACACCTCGTTTCCCTGAATTCTCCAACAGTGGCACCAGCTAGGGTAAGACAGAGTGGCTTTCAGAGCTTCCAAAACAGCAGAACAGATCAATCATAAATATGCAAAAGTCATCTGAAGACAGAATTAATATTCCACGTTTTCGCTTAAACTAGTCATGTGATTTCCAATAAGTGGGAAACATTCACACCAATTTTTATAAGAAAGTTCAATGTGAACACATAGTACAGAACACTATCTTTGTTTTGGAATTTATTGTGTTAATATGACAATTTCAATTGTCTTTAGGGATTCCTGATATTGAATGCTCATCTTCATTAATAATGAGCTACCCATTTTCTGACTGAGGAAACAGAAAGTTGTCACTGCCTAACAGCAATACTCAAAACAGCCTCTATGAAAGGAAAAGGTATATCTGTGTGCACACACATGCATACACATGCATACACATACCTAAACATGCACACACACATGTATGCACTGCACACGTGCATGCACACGTACACATGTGTGCATACATACATATGCATGCACACATATGCACATACATGCATACACATGCATATACGCACACACACAAACATATATACGCACGTACGCATGCACACATACATGCATATACACGTCACGCGTACACGCACATACACACATGCACACACATGCATGTGTACATGCCTACATAGGTATCATCTCAGGTATGTGGATTCAAAATTCTGATGCAAACAAGAATAATCACAAAACAAGGTAGGGTGTCAACAAGTGAGAATTGAGATGGAAGTTCTGGAATGTTCCAGAGACGATATGGGGAAGGTCCACACATCACATAAACATCTTACCCGCTTTAAACGTGACCATTCCTGCCAACATCGGCCTGGATTAAGATGATTTCATTGACATAAGGAACAGAAAATATAATACTTGTTCTAATGAGATTCTCTAACCATTAGATTATTTTCACAATGATAAGTAATCACTAAATAACTTTCTCTCAAGGGTCTAAAAATAAAAATAAGATAACAAAAGAAAGTCACAGTCCTGACAGTTTTATCATGCAAATCACAGCTGTGAAAATAAAGCACGTTTTTGAGACTATGCCCTCCTCAACTATCCTTTATGGAATTTTGTACCAGTAATGGCTGGTAATTAATTATACCAGGTGGAAAAGTATATCATTTGGGGTATATGAAGTAAACACGTAAAGAGAAATGACCACACACACCCGAAAAAAGTCTCATTTCACATCTGTTTCCTACGTTAGATTTGCTTAATTTACTTCATGAGGTGCCTCGAGGAGAGAAAGCAGAGCTGGGATCTGCCCCGAGGCTGCTTCAGGAAGAGCTGGATGGGCACCAAGCCCCTCAGACCGAGGGCTGAGCTGCGTGGCTATGACCCCATCACTACGGCCCCCCAAGCGTGTGTCCCTGTGTGTCACGCTAACCCCTGCCACACAGGTGACACACGCCACACGCCTGACACAGGCTCAGTACACAGGGAGCCATCAGTAAGTGGTGACTAGAGAGAAGCGACGGCCTTCAGCGTGGACGGAGAAAACAGGCCACAGACTCACAGAGGAAACGTCACAGATCCACAGACGGAGAAAACACCACAGACGCATGGACGGAGGAAACAGACCACAGACGCACGGAGGGAAGAAAAGCGCCACAGACGCACGGAGGGAGGAAAAGCGCCACAGACGCACACATGGAGAAAACGCCACAGACGCACAGACGAAGGAAACGTCACTGAGGCTAGGACGGAAGAAATGCCACAGACGCATGGATGGAGGAAACGCGACAGAGGCACGCTTGGAGAAAACAGGCTAGAGACGCACGAATGGAGGAAACGCGCCACTGAGGCACGCACGGAGAAAATAGGCCACAGACGCACGAAGGGAGGAGACGCCACAGATGCACGAACGGAGGAAACAAGGCAGAGACGAGCACACACCAATGTGGAACATGGGACAGGAACGTCCCGGCCATGCACCGTCCACTCCCGCTAGGGACTTCCCACCCCAGAGCACTCAGGATGGCTGCGGAGCTCCTTCCACCCACCCCAGAGGTGAAGCTGGGGACCAGAGATGAGCAGGTTCACGTCCATCAAATGCGGCTGCAATCCCTGTAGTAACTGGAGGTCACCATTAAACAGAAGGGCGCCTCACTTGGAATAAAAGCACTCTGCATAAAAGAACTCAAGATTGGCCGGAGACTGCTTAGAAACCATCACAATCATTCTTGTTAGTGACAGTGAAGCTTCAAGAGTGGTCACTTTTCCTGTGGAAACGCCACAGAGGTGATTCCTGGAACTCATTTAAAATATTTCTTTCCCGGAAACCACACAACCAAGAATTTAATAATGCCGTCTCTTGACCAGAAAGATTCAGATTTCTGATGAAACTAAACCCTGGCCAGCCTCCTGATTCTAGAAGATGCTATACTGAAAAACTAACTCAAAGGGGTTGCATTTCTTTTGTCATCCATGACACATAAAAAAAAATTTTAATATACAAAATGTAGGAATTGTACAGTGACTACCCAGGTATCTACCCCCTGGATCACAGATTAGATGTTAAATGTAAAGTTCTAAAGGTTCCCAGCTAAGGAAATGTGCAGTGTAAACCTCTACCTGGTTAGAACCAAGGGGAATGGAATGAGCTTTCCCCGGCCTTGCTGCTCAGCTGGAAGGGGCTGCCACAGCTCAGCCACCCCACACTAGAGCACCCAGGATGGCTGTGGAGTTCCTGCCACCCACTCCAGAGGTGAGGCTGGATCCCCAATCGTGGTGTTAAGAGTGAGCCAGCAGGGCACGGTGGCTCAAATTTGTCATCCCAGCACTATGGGAGGCCGAGATGGGCAGATCACGAGGTAAAGAGATCCAGATCATCCTGGCTAACATGGTGAAACTCCATTTCCACTAAAAAAAAAAAAAACAAACAAAAAACTAGCCGGGCGAGGTGGCGGGCGCCTGTAGTCCCAGCTACTTGGGAGGCTAAGGCAGGAGAATGGCATAAACCCAGAAGGCGGAGCTTACAGTGAGCTGAGATCTGGCCACCGCACTCCAGCCTGGGTAACACAGCGAGCCTCCGTCTCAAAAAACAAAACAAAACAAAAAAAAGAGTGAGCCAGCCTTTAGAGGCCATGTGGTTTATACTTGAATAGAAAATGTCCCAGGAAACCAAAGATTCCAATGCCTGTGATGAATTCTTAACCATTTGAAACCCAGGCTCCTCATCTATATAAAGAGAAGAATGCTCTCTCCTGGGAAAGCATTTCAGAAGGACGGAAAAGGATCCACATGAGAGCAGCTGAAAACTACAAGGCACCTGCAATTACAAGATTTTTTCTATATCTTTGTTTTAAGGAATGTCAGCATTCTAAATATTGCACTTCATTCCACATCACCTTTCAGGGGCAAATCATAACGATCAAAACTATCAGCAGGGCTGAGCGCGGCGGCTTAAGCCGGTAATCCCAGTACTTTGGGAGGCCGAGATGGGCGGATCATGAGGTCAGGAGTTCGAGACCATCCTGGCTAATACGGTGAAACCCCGTCTCTACTAAAAAAATACAAAAAGCTAGCCGGGTGAGGTGGCTGGCACCTGTAGTCCCAGCTACTTAGGAGGCTGAGGCAGGAGAATGGCGTAAACCCGAGAGGCGGAGCTTGCAGTGAGCTGAGATCCGGCCACTGCCCTCCAGCCTGGGCGACAGAGCGAGACTCTGTCTCAAAAAACAAACAAACAAACAAACAAACAAACAATCAGCAGAATCCCTACCAGCTCAGTCACCACGTGCTTCTTCTCCCTGCATGAGAATTCCTGCAGAACGATGGGACCAGCCAAGAATGGCTCCCTGCCATCATGTGCCCATACTCCTTCCCCGGGGAGCTATTCCTGTACTCATGGGGCATGGGAAACCTGTATAACGCCACCAGAAAGTCCTTGTTTGACTTACACACTTCCCAGAAGGGCTGATTTTATCCAGAATCCGAACTGTGTCAAACACTAAACCTAAGAAATCATCAAGAAACCAAGGAAATGTAAGGCCATCTCCTGCCCCGGGTGCATGGCTACTAGGGAAGAAAGAGAAAATGAGACATGAAAGAAAACTTTTAAGATATTCAGACCATCACTGGATGATTCCAGGAACCCATTACAGATCATTGCTGTTCCTAATAACAGGAAAGAAATTCTAAAATTGCAACAGGCATGGTGAGTCCCTCACTTGCATGAAATCAAAATAATGCATTACTATCTTCAAAAGGACAAAAGAAAAACTCTACTTCCTCTTCATATTAATTTGTGTACAAATAACTTAAGTGAGAAAATCTTAACGTCTGGACTGTGATATCAATAGCAAAATAACCCCAAGCTTCCCAATTAAAAGATATAGGCGGGCTGAGTGGATTTAAAACAAGAAAAACCAACTATATGCTGCCTACAAAAAACTCACTTCAGCCATAAAGACACACATAGACTAAATGTGAAGGGATGGAAAAACATGTTCCACATTAATGGAACTCAAAAGTGAGCAAGAGTAGCTATATTTATTTCAGACCAATCACAATTTAAGTCAAAAACTGTAAAAAGGAGACAAAAAGGTAATTATGTAATAAAGAGATCAACATAGCAAGAGGATATAACAATTACAAGTATATGTGCACCCAACAGAAAAGCACCCAGATATATAAAGCAAATATTAGTAGATCTAAATAGAGAGAGAGGTCTGGCGTGGTGCCTCACGCCTGTAATCCCAGCACTTTGGGGGGTGGAGGCAGGTGGATCACCTGAGGTCAGCAGTTCAAGACCAGCCTGGCCAACATGGTGAAACCCTGTCTCTACTAATACAAAAAATGAGCCCAGCATGGTGGCACATGCCTGTAATCCCAGCTACCTGGGAGGCTGAGGCAGGAGAATCACTTGAACTCGGGAGGTGGAGGTTGCAATGAGTTGAGATTGCACCTCTGCACTCCAGCCTAGGCAACAAGAGCAAAACTCCGTCTCAAATATATACACACACACACACATATATATATATATATTATATATATATATATATATTCATAGAGAGAGAGAGAGAGAGACCAACACAACAATAGTAGGGGCTTCAAAACCCCACTGTCAGCACCGGAGATCATCTAGACAGAAAATAACAACAAAATATCAAGTTGAAAGTACAGTGTAGACCAAATGGACCTAACAGACATGTACAGAACATTTCATCCAACAGATACAAAATGCACATTCTTCTCAGCACATGGAACATTCTCTAGAATCAACCACATGCTAGGCTACAAAAGAAGTCTCAATTCATTTTTTTTTTAATTGAAATAACATCTAGGATATTCTCAGACTGTAACAGAATAAAGCTATATATCAACAACAAGGAACAGTACTTCTCAAAAGAAGACATTTATGCAGCCAATAGACACATGAAAAATGCTCATAATGACTCGCCATCAGAGAAATGCAAATCAAAACCACAATGAGATACCATCTCACACCAGTTAGAATGGCGATCATTAAAAAGTCAGGAAACAACAGCTGCTGGAGAGGACATGGAGAAATAGGAACACTTTTACACTGTTGGTGGGACTGTCAACTAGTTCAACCATTGTGGAAGACAGTGTGGCTATTCCTCAAGGATCTAGAACTAGAAATACCATTTGATCCAGCAATCCCATTACTGGGTATATACCCAAAGGATTATAAATCATGCTGCTATAAAGACACATGCACATGTATGTTTATTGCGGCACTATTCACAATAGCAAAGACTTGGAACTAACCCAAATGTCCATCAATGACAGACTGGATTAAGAAAATGTGGCACATATACACCATGGCATACTATGCAGCCATAAAAAAGGATGAGTTCATGTCCTTTGTAGGGACATGGATGCAGCTGGAAACCATCATTCTCAGCAAACTATCACAAGAACAGAAAACCAAACACCGCACGTTCTCACTCATAGGTGGGAAATGAATAGTGAGATCACTTGGACACAGTGAGGGGAGCATCACACACCGGGGCCTGTTGTGGGGTGAGGGGAGGGGGAAAGGATAGCATTAAGAGATATACCTAATGTAAATGACGAGTTAACACGCCAACTTGGAACATGTATACATATGTAGTAAACTTGCACATTGTGCACATGTACCCTAGAACATAAAGTTTAATAAACAAACAAACAAACAGAAAACAAATCAACAACAAGGAGAACTTTCAAAACTGTATAAATACATAGAAATTAAACAATATGTCCTTGAATAGCCAATGGGTCAAGGAAGAAATTAAGAAGGAAATTTAAAAATTTCTTGAAATAATTGAAAACAGAAACACAACATATCAATGCCTATGGTATACAGCAAAAGCAGTATTAAGAGGAAAGTTTATAACAATAAACTACATTTAAAAAACACATGTAAAATAAACAACCTAACAATGAACTGCAATGAGCTAGAAGAGCAAGAACAAACCAAATCCAAAATTGGTAGAAGAAAAGAAATAACAAAGATCAAAGAGGAAGTAAATCATATTGAAACTAACAAATATGAAAGATGAAGAAAAAAATGTTGGTTTTTTGAAAAGATAAATAAAATAGACAAACCATTAACTACACTAAGAAGAAAAAAGAAATCCCAAATAAATAAAATTAGAAACAGAAAAGGAGAATTACAGTTGGTACCACAGAAATACAAGGGATCATTAGAGACTATTTTTAACAACTGTATGTCAACAGATTGGAAAACCTAGAGGAAATGGATCAATTCCTGGACATGTACAACTTACCAAGATGGAACCAAGAAGAAACAGAAATCCTAAACAGACCAATAATGAGTAACATGTATGACTATGTAATAATAAAAAGTCTCCCAACAAAGAAAGTCCCAGAACTAGGTGGCTTCACAGCTGAATTCCACACATTTTTATTTCAATTCTTCTCAAACTATACCAAAAATATTGAAGAGGAGGGAATTCTGCGAGTTCATTCTTCAAGGTCAGCATTACCCTGATACCAAAATAAGACAA
>NW_022313536.1:0-3556 GCF_002776525.5 Piliocolobus tephrosceles
GTTACAGTTAGAGGTCAGATTTATGAGGGGGGAGCCAGGGTGAGGTCCATAGGTGGGGAGACTCCGACCTCAGCTTGATGGGGTCCCTCAGACACGTATTTCTCAGCCACCAGAGAAAGTGGAATTACTCCTCAGTGGATGCTTTCGTCAAACTTTTGAAAAACCTGTAATATCCCAGGAAGCATAATCGAACTGGACAGTTTTCCCCTTTTAAGAGTGTTAAACGTCCCGGAGACAAACAGCAGAAGGCTCAAGGAGTCCAAATACTCAACCTGAAGTTCTTTCTGAACAAGAGATGGTGTATAAGTAACAGACATACGAGACAAAACTGAACTAATCACCACAGCTGTGGCTCCTAGCCCTGTAGCATGTCATGCAGGCCCTTTTGCCTTCTCTGCCCTCCGCTGTCCCAGACCCCAAGGCTACAGCCCACCTCCAGTCATCAGCTCCTGCCGACCCATTGCTATGAACTCTGTTTCAGTGGCTCCCTTCTCTCTGAAGTTTTGATTGTTCTCCTGAAGTCCTGGTCTTTAAGAGCTTATGATCTGCAGGGACAGATTGGCTTTGGGCAGTACATAGTTAACTGTAGCACAGCTTGAAAAAATGCTCTGATAGAGGTGGGCAGGCAGTTTGTACATGCGAGTAAGTGCGAGGTCGTTTTTGAATAGCACAAATTCAAGTATTCATGCTTTTTAAAATCTGCAATTCTTTGACTCTCCAGAGGGTTTTTAGATTAATTTTTTTTCTATTACTTCCTAGTGTTTGTTGCATAGTTCAGAGTACTTGATTAAAACTTACCAGGTCTGCTGGGTGCGGTGGCTCACGCCTGTAATCGGAGGACTTTGGGATGCCTAGGCAGGCGGATCACTTAAGGTCAGGAGTTCGAGACCAACCTGGCTAACATGGTGAAACCCTGTCTCTACTAAAAATACAAAAATTAGTTGGGCGTGGTGGTGGACTCCTGTAATCGCAGGAACTCAGGAGACTGAGGCAGGAGAATAGCCTGGTGTAAGAAAGTCTCTCACAGAAGGGGACACTTGGGTATGGAGAAGACACAGTGTGTGTGTATGTATGTGTATGTATATATATATATTTGGAGTCGGAGTTTTGCTCTGTTGACCAGGCTGGAGCGCAGTGTCAGGACCTCCGCTCACTGCAAGCTCCCCCTCCTGGGTTCACTCCATTCTTCTACCTCAGCCTTCCAAGCAGCTGGGACTATAGGCGCCTACCACCACGCCCGGCTAATTTTTTGTATTTTTAGTAGAAAAAGGATTTCACTGTGCTAGCCAGGATGGTCTCCATCTCCTGACTTCGTGATCTGCCCGCCTCGGCCCTCCAGAGTGCTGGGGTTACAGGTGTGAGCCGCTGTGCCTGGCCGACAGAGGATATATTTTTGAGCTCTACATTTCAGAGTTCCTCTCTCTAGCCCTGGCCTGGGTCCCAAACAGGGAACTTAATTCACTCTATCACTGAGGTATACTCTTGCTTTGATGCCATTGGTATGTTGTCCTAGAGATTTGCTGTGGTTGCCAGGAGTGTTTCATAGTTAAGAACTGATGCAACCTCTCTTTTGTCAGTTTATGAGTCTATAAACCATCTTGTTTCCTTTAGTATTATCTCCCTGGAACTGGAAGGTCAGAGATGAAGTTTTCTTAGATTCTAAGTCTCAGTCTTTGGTATCTACCTTTGTCTGTCTCCCATGTCACCTGCTGTTTTTTTTCCCCACCTGTTTTTCGTTTTAATGTTTTTATTGGATAGATGTCTATTATTGCAGGCTACCTCAAAACATTTTTGGATGTTGACAGGATATAAGTATGAATAATATGTAAAAGATAACTTATTCTAGTTCTTTTGAGCAGAGGATTTGGTTTTGATATGTGGCCCTATTAAAGCTTTTCTTAAGTCCAAGTAATTTGTGAACTTCAGTTCACTTATTTGTAAAATGGAGTTAGTTGTTAGTAATACCTGTTCTGCCTAACTCAGGAGATTGTTTTGAGGATGAAATGAAATCATGAATGTAATGGAATTTTGTAAATTTTAAATGAAATATTGTATTACCTAAGATTTTTTTTTAAATGCTAATAAACCCGGCCCTGGTCCTCAGAGAATTTATATTTTCTGTGCAGATATTAAGTTATACTGTCATATATAGTGTTGACAAACATTGATACAGATTTCCTGTGAAGTGCAGAAGCACCGTCGTAGAAGCAGAGATGCAGAGACAGCACTGGTGACTCACACATGGGGAGCTGGAGTTCTTGGTCTAGTGGGATAAACTGACCTGGACATCATTTCAGTGCAGCGGAGTGAGTGCTGGGATGGGCTCCCTCGGGGCATCTGGGGCTGGGTTTGCCTGGTGTTTAGTCTCCTGCTTGGTACTTAGAGTTTATCAGTAAGATGAGCATTGGGAGGTTTCTATGGCAAACCTCCATATTGGAGATTGGAAAGGAAAGGCAATCACTTACCTGAAACCTGAAATTTGTAGGTGTTCTGGGCCATTTCTAATTCACTGAATCTGTTTTGTCAGAGCAAGTCTATCATCTCTTTTGGATGGAGTGTGGCTAGCTCTGCCTTGAGATGTAAGGAAATCGGGAAACGCTTGTCAGGTGACAACACCGTGCCAGACACTCTTCTAGGGGTTTCCACGTAAATCACTGCATTCATTTCTGTTGCTGCTTTACCACATTTCCACATATTTCGTGGCTTAAAACAATTGAAATTGTATCATCTCACAGTTCTGTAGGGCAGAAGTCTGACGTGGGTGTCACTGGGCAAAAATCACCATGTGGTCTGGGCTGCATTCCTCATTGGAGAATTGTTTCCAAGCACTTTTGGCCAAATATGGTTCCTTGTGGTTGCAGGACTGAGGTGTCTGTTCCCTTGCTGGCCATCTGTTGGGGGCTGCCCTCAGCTCCTGAGGCCTCTATCTGGTCTTTGCACGTGGTCCCATCAGCTCAGGACTAGCTGGGCCAGGGACCTGGTCAGGCTCTCCAGTTCTCCTGTGTGCATTTCTCTTCTTCCACTCGGAGAAAGTTCTATGCCCTATTTTAAAATATTGTTTTGAGATGGAGTCTTCGCACTGTTGGCCAGGCTGGAGTGCAGTGGCGTGATCTCAGCTCGCTGCAACATCTACCTCCCGGGTTCAAGTGACTCTTCTGCTTCAGCCTCCTGAGTAGCTGAGACTACAGGTGCCCGCCACGATGCCCGACTAATTTTTGTATTTTTAGTAGAGATGGGGTTTCACCATTTTAGCCAGGGTAGTCTCCATCTCTTGATCTCGTGATCCACCTGCCTTAGCCTCTCAAAGTGCAGAGATTACAGGGGTGAGCCACCTCGCCTGGCCAGTTCCATGCTCTTAGATGCTCATGGGATTAGATTGGACGTCGCTTGATAGCCCAGGATACTTCTCCTAATGCCTGTGGCAAAGCCCTTTTGCTGCCTGACATAGTCACGGGTCTCGGGGGTTGGAATCTCCCACGAGTTACCGACCCACTTACTACAGCAGCCTGGGAGGTGCTTTTCATTGCCTCTGGTTAACAGGTACCTTTTTTTTTTT
>NW_022313538.1:0-3249 GCF_002776525.5 Piliocolobus tephrosceles
TTTAGCGGAATTCGTGTTGCTCTGATAGGAGTCCTTTTCAGTGGGTGTGTCATCCTTCTTAGTGCCTCAGAGTGGATCTGGTTCACAAAGGTTATAACCAGTTGGTATAAGCTTGTTTTAGTGCCAGAAAATCAATTGAAATCCATGCAGAGATTTTTCACAGTGTCCATGTTCCGTCAAGTTTTTGAAGACCCCCTGTGTTGAACGTTGGCCTTGCCCGCGGAGAGAAGCGGATGCTGTCCGCTTCCTGTGCTCAAATGGCCCACAGTGGAGGAGTGCACAGAGCAGGGAAAGGCAACCCCAGAGAGGTCCCGCCCTCCAGCACGCAGCAGACTGCTGGCCCACTCCTGGCTGCCTGGTGTGCTGTGTGGGCCAGAGCAAGTTGACCAACCTCCCTGGAGGTCAGTTTACTCCTATGTAGCCCAGAACCGGTAGCCGTGATAGGACTGCTTGGCAGGGACAGTGAACTGACTCAGGAAAAGCAACCTGGCCCCAAGGGTAGCTGGAACCAGGACTTCCAGTTGATTCCATCAGCAGACCCTCTGAGGCGTTCCCAAGGTGCAGCGTGGCGGAAGAGTACTTAGGTTTAGTGTGATTGGATTGAAGTGCCAATCTAATCAAGGGGAAGTCCCACCCACTCTGCCCTGGGCCTATATAAAGGCGAGGCGCGGCGGCCGCGGCACTCATTGAAGCCGCCAGTCGGGAGAGCAGCAGAGCCAGGCCGGTGCTCCAGAAGGCAGCAAGATGTTGAGAGCCACAGCTCCCTGCTGGTTCCCACCCGGATATCCAGAAGCTAAGAAGGTGGCCGAGGAGCTGGCCCTCGAGGCTCCAGAGCTCCCACTGCCCTCTCATCAGCCTGCCCGGAACTTCGGGCTCTGGGTGCCCCAGATGTACAAGCAGGCCTCAGCGCTTGTGGGGATCCAGGCGGAGCCTCAGAATAGCGGTCCGGCGGTGGCCCCAGAGTGGCCCAAGATGGTGACGGAGGCGTGGTACTTCCCTGCGCAGAGGGGATCGGCCTGCCGGCTGCCAGCCGCCCCAAGGCTGACAGAGAGGCCCCCCGCAGTCCGCATCTCAGCCCCCAGGGAGAGGAAGAGGATCGCCCACTTTCCCAGCCCTTGCTTGGCCACAGGTCCCACGGATGCCAAGAGAACCCTGGCGGCCAGCAGCCGCCAACGCTCCAATGGCTCCGAGGTCGGCAGACAGCCATGGAAGACGCCCAGCAGGTCAGGGATGGCGCACAAGACCTCCACCACCAACAGCTCTAAGCGAATCGTCCGTCGTCCATCCTTACGGAGTTGGAAGAAACCCATCCTCCTCCGAAAGTCTGGGTGCCGAGTCCCCAGCGTCATCCGCCGAGGCTATCTCCAACTGCTCACCAAAGAGTGTCTCCAGTTCTGCGCCTCCGAGCAGGAGGCAAAGGAGAAGGCGCTCAACGAGGAGAAAGTGGCCTACGACCGCAGCCCCAACAAGAACGTCTACCTGAATGTGGTCCTGAACACCCTCAAGAGACTGAAGGGCCTCACCCCCAGCTCCATGCCCGGCCTCAGCAGGGCCGCTCTGTACAGCCGCCTCCAGGACTTCCTGCTCACTCGCGAGCAGCTCAAGGAGAACGGCTACCCCTTCCCCCACCCGGAGCGGCCCGGAGGCGCCCTGGTCTTCACTGCCCAGGGGAAGGGGCCCGGCGACTCCTCTCGCAGGGTCTGCTGCCGTTGTGGCACCGAGTACCTGGTGTCCTCTTCGGGCCGCTGTCTACGCGACCAGGTGTGTTATTACCACTGGGGGCGGGTCCGCTCCAGCCAAGTGGCTGGAGGCCGGCTTACCGCGTACACCTGCTGTGCAGCTGCTCCTGGCTCCGTGGGCTGCCAGGTGGCAAAGCAGCACGTGCGGGACGGCCGCAAGGAGAGTCTGGATGGCTTCGTGAAGACCTTCAAGAAAGAGTTTTCCAGAGACGCTTATCCAGGAATCTACGCCTTGGACTGTGAGATGTGCTACACCACGCACGGCCTGGAGCTGACCCGTGTCACCGTGGTGGACGCCGACATGCGGGTGGTGTACGACACCTTCGTCAAGCCCGACAACGAGATCGTGGACTACAACACCAGGTTTTCCGGCGTGACCGAGGCCGACGTCGCCGAGACCAGCATCACGTTGCCCAAAGTCCAAGCCATCCTGCTGAGCTTTTTCAGCGCCCAAACCATCCTCATCGGGCACAGCCTGGAGAGCGACCTGCTGGCCCTGAAGCTGATCCACAGCACCGTGGTGGACACGGCGGTGCTCTTCCCGCACCACCTGGGTCTCCCCTACAAGCGCTCCCTAAGGAATCTCTCGGCCGACTACCTAGGACAGATCATCCAGGACAGCCAGGACGGGCACGACTCCGGCCAGGACGCAAACGCCTGCCTGCAGCTGGTGATGTGGAAGGTCCGAGAGCGCGCCGGGATCCAGCGAAGCCACCCGTCCGCCTCTCCCGCCGCCCTGGCCTGTCCTCAGCCCCAGGCCTCTTCCACAACTTCCACAAGAACGGAAGAAAAAGTGGTCAAAGTGGATTCTGCCACACAGACCAACTGTGGAAGTGCCATCGCTCCCGAGAGCTAACCCTGTCCACCTGGCGGCAAACCAACAGAAACCGGAGCAGCCGGTTTTGCAGGAGAGGGCAAAAAGCCAAGACTAACCCCGACCCCCGACTCCCAGTCCCCCGGAGTCCCTGCCGCGGCCCCTCGCGACTGTCCCCATCCCTCTGCCCCTCCCAGACCTCTATCCTTCCGCCAATCGCCTCCCCGAGCCCCGAGCCCCCACTCCCAGGCCCCCGAGTCCCTGCCGCGGTCCCTCGCGCCTGTCCCCATCCCTCTGCCCCTCCCACACGTCTGTCCTTCCACCGCTAGCCTCCCTCAGCCCAGCTGGACTTCCGTGGTCTCTGAGAACAAAGCCAGCCCCCTGGCCCGCCAGCCTCCTGCCAGTCTTCCCTCCTGGGCCTCTTCCTCTTCTGTGGGGCTTTCTCAACCTCCCCTCCCCCACCCGAGTTTTCCCCCACCCCCGGGGGCAGGCACAGAATCAATGTCTCTATGAATTTCCATCCCATAAATAAAAGAACTTAAAAACAACGGAAAGGCACTTGCTTCTCAATGTGCGCTTACCTGTTTTTTCTCTAGAGGCACCAGGCTGAGGTGGGTGAAGCACTTGGGCTCTGGAATTGCACACCTGCGTTCAAATTCAACTTCCACCACCTACTGGCGTGGTCCTATTGGACAA
>NW_022313540.1:0-1539 GCF_002776525.5 Piliocolobus tephrosceles
TACAAAATTTAAAGAACACTAGAATAATCACACTAGTCTAACTGCTGAAAACCAAAGATTAGCATAAATCTTGAATTCAGTCACAGAAAAATAGGAACATTGTGTACAGAGATAAACAGAAACAAACATTACAGTGAACTGCTTGTCAGCAACTCTACAAGCCAGAAACCAATGATACAAATTTTTAAATAACTGAAAAAAGTCAGTCCCCAATCTTATATTAATTAACTATATAACTAAAATAACAATTAAAGGAAGATATTTTCAGATTAACACTGGAAGATTCCCTTGCTAACAGGGCTGCACTAAAATAAATGTCAACATGATTTCTTGAGGCAAAAGGAATATGGAAGCAGATGAAAGTTGAAACTACACAAAGAAATAAAGAGTGCCAGGGAAGATATAAAGATATGTAGCCCAATTATTTTACATTGCTCTAAAGATCATGGATTGTCTACATTTTTTTTTAAAAAAGAGTAACTTCACATCATGGAATTCATAATATTTGAGACTATAATGCATGACATATATAGTGTAAAGGAGGGAGGAAAGAGAAACATACATTTTAAGGTTTTTATACCATAGTCAATATAATACAAATTATAGGTTACTGTAACAAGGTAGAATAGGTATTGAACTCTCTAGAGAAACAATGAACATTTTAAAAAGATTATATGTGCATTAATGTTTTCATAGAACTTCTAGCTTTTATTTATTTGTTTTTATTTATTTTATTTTATTTATTTATTTTTGAGACGCAGTCTTGACCTGGAGTACAATGGCATGATCTCAGCTCACTACAACCTCCGCCTCCCAGGTTCCAGTGATTTTCCTGCCTCAGCCTCCTGAGTAGCTGGGATTACAGGTGCATAGTGTGTGGATATTTTCTTCCATTCTGGAGGCTTTCTGTTTGATCCCTTGATAGCCTCTCATGCTGTGCAGAAGAAGCTCTTTAGTTTAATTAAATCACACTTGTCAGTTTTCATTTTGCTGGCAATTGTTTTTTGAGTACTTACCCACAAATTCATTGCCAAGTGCAATGTCCAGAAGAATATTTCCTAGTTTTTCTTCCAGGATTTTTATAGTCAGAGGAAGTAATCTTATGCCAATGGGTCTTATCAATCAAATGACTCCACAGTGAGACTCATTACTCTGAAAAATTAATCTTGTTATAATGATGAAAATATAAATATTTAAAAGTAAAAACAGATGCCACCTTTTTGCTAGAATTCTACAAGGCAAATTGCTATAAGAGAGGCAGAGGAAATATATATATATCTCCAAAATATAATTTGCAGTGAAATAAATGAAAGCACATTATAAATAAACTTACCTGATTTTACAAACTAACCTGTAAAGGGATTTCTACTCATTTTTCTATTGCCTGCATTGCCCTTTTTTCTCGATTCAATTTATAATTTTGTACATCATCACCAATTTGTCTTTACCAGTGTGTTGTTTCCATATGCTTCTTAAGATTTAATATTTCTTCTTCCAACATATTTTTATCCTCCTCAAGTTTTTTACATTCCTGTGGTA
>NW_022313541.1:0-1220 GCF_002776525.5 Piliocolobus tephrosceles
CAGTTTTTGTAGAGGCAGGGTCTAGTTTTGTTGCCCAGGCTGGTCTTAAACACCTGGCTTCAAGCGATCCTCCTGCCTTCAAAGTGCTGGGCTTACAGGCATGAGATTTTCTTTTTAATTAACAAAAACTAAAAAGCACAAGGAAGCACAATTTTCAAGCAGTTGGCTTGGATTACAGGGTTGAAGCAGTGGTGGTGGGGAGGGAATCTAACACTTCCAGCACCACACTGCTTAACTTGTTCCAATGCATATGTGGCATTTTTAAAATCTGGTGAAGTAGAAAGAGGTTATTTCTATTGTAAAGGCAAGTGTGCAAATGAACATTTATTTAAATGTCTCACATCAGAATATGGAAAAAAAGGAAACTGAAGTCAAACTCTTTGAGTTTTATAGGAATCCCTTAAGAAAACACACACTCTCCGATAAAGCACATTTCCAGGAACGGGGCTGATTTCATCTGCCTTCCACTGCGAACGGTGACATCACATTCTAGATGATTCTAGAACACATCCACCTCCGACAGAAGGCAGGGCAGACAATGATGGTAGCGTCTGCAGCAAAGACACAGGCTCCTTAAAGACGCCGGTGGCGAGATCAGCCCCAGGTCACCACTTCCACAGATGTGCCATTTCCTAAAGCAGACGAAGAGAGTCAAATAGGCCAGGTGGGAAATCAAGGAAGGAGTGGGTGTGTTCCCAGGGACTGTGCTGGGAGAAGTCATGACCATCTCGTTTGGGCCCTCCAGGAGAAACCCAGCACCACTCAGGTGGCTGGGGTGCCGTCAGTTGGGACCAGCGAGGTTGGAGCCAGACCCTGGGGGGACGGAGCCTCTACAAGCACCAGCAGGGATGGCGTTCCATCCATCCATGCATCCTCCTTCTTGAGAAATTTCTATTACTTGTATATTAAAAACAGATGCTCACTGTTGAAAGATTATAAAATACAAAAAACAAGGAATAAAAGATCTAGAATCCCCTGGCCCGGGGGAATTTCCACATTTTTAGTGTTTTCTGTCTGCATTTTCCTATTGGATGGTGGAAACAGACACCACTCTTCTGCTGGCACAGCAGACAGATCTGGGTATCTTCTACAAATATGGAAATAAATGAACAAAAGAGCTGACCACATACCTCTTTTCTACAGGGGAGCTCTTTCTGGGCCCCCACTGTAGCCCCACATTTCCTCATGCCTGGCTACACACCTCCCCATCTGTGGTCCTA
>NW_022313542.1:0-1897 GCF_002776525.5 Piliocolobus tephrosceles
CCTGTCTCCGTTCCCAGGGAGCCTGTGAGGTGGCTGCACGGAGCACACGCGTGAAGACTCAGGAGCAGGAGCGTCAGGTGACGGGAGGGGCACGGAGGCAGCACCAGATGCCTGCTGAGGGGCCGCTGCAGCCGGGCTGGACGGGAAGGTCACAGGAGTGGGCGCAGGCGTCTCCCTCCAGCCGCACTTGGTTTTCATGAGGACGCCTGCAGGGAAGGGGATGACACCGAAATGTTCTGGCGCTGAGGGGAGAAGGGGAGGGACACAGGGCTGAGGGTTGGCCACCACCCCTTGCGTCCCTGCCCCTATGAACGCTGCCAAAATCCACCCCAATGTGGAGAGGTGAGGTGGGTGAAAGAGGTGGACAGACTTGGCTTCCGTGGAATTCACAGATTCCAGTCATTAAAATTCCCTTCTAAGTTTTCATCTGGAAAACTTTGCAAATGTACTTAGGGACAAGAGGCAGAAGATGAAGCCATCGCACTTGGGCTCAAACCGCCGCCCTTCTCCTTCTCTCTGCACCTAGCACCCGCCCTGAGCCCCTGAGTGCGAGGACCCGGAGCTGCCCAGCTCAAGGGCACGGCCCCTGACCAGAGGAGGCCAAAGTAGGGTGTTGTTACTGAGGAAAAAGGAAAAAGCTGGCATCTTCTTGGCAACCCCATGACATCCAGCCACTGGTTCTCACCACCACCGAGATGTCCACCCAGGGCAGACAGTGTCTTCAACCAAGCGCCACTGACCCAGAAGTGCAGTAATTAGTACACTTTCACCACAGTCACCCACTCCTTCACCTTTACACCCAAGAAAAACACGTTTGCCAGGCAAATTAGACGTCCAGGATGTGTAAGGAAACCCCAAGCCTGCTTTAAGCCTCAGGCTTTGGAGACCGTTGAGGGCCATGCACACAAGAGCAAGGCTGCACCCGAAAGCTCTGCTCCTGCCGGACGTCACAGACAGATCGCACGGCTCAGTCACATGGACCCTTCCAGGACTTCACGAGAGGGACCTCCGTGGTACACGCAATGACGTACACTTCGTTCAGCCTCAAACAGACCACGCCCGCGTTACAGGGTCAGAGATCCACCTCCTGCCATCAGCCCCCCCACCTCACCGAGGGTCTGCATCTGCATCTGTAATAACTTTGCTGTTTTACCCAGGTACTAAAATGCAGCATCGGAATGTTTAAAGGTCTTTAAATATCAACACTCTGGGTGCAGTTCTTGGCACTGTAATGTGGTCACTCAATGCAGGCCTCACTCATGACTCTGAGGTAGCTCATACCTTTCCTACCTAACCAAGGAAGAAACGGAGGCATGGAAGGTGCAGCTCCTAAGGAGCAGATTAGGATTCAAACCAGTGATGTTCGTCACATGCTGAGCTACCTCTCAGGCTGAGATAACATTCAAAATTAACCAGGTAGAACAGCGTTCCATAAACCAGCCAGAAATGGTCCTTGTGGATGGGCCTGTGGTTATTCCCTGAAGAACAAGACCATTCACCCAAAAATCCACCTGTGTCACACTCAAATGTTTACATATCCAATTATTTTTAAAATAACCCAATCAAGCATGTTCACAGCCATTTAGAGTCATAGAGATTGTCTGCTTTGCTGACCATCAACCCAAGACCTCTGTCGACAAAGGGCACAGTGCCAGGTCCAGAGAAGGTGGGACAGAGACACAAACAGGAACCACTCCGTCCCTGGGAGCCTCGCTCTGATGTATCTTAAAAGAAGGGAAACCACAAACGCTGCTGTGAATTTCCAGAGAGGAGAGAGCTCTCTTATCCACAACTGTTAACAGGTAAATTAGTGCCCACACTACAGAGGCCATCTGGAGGTTCCTCTGAAAACTGAATATACAACGACCACTCCACTGAGCTGTGCTGCTATTGAATA
>NW_022313542.1:1907-20993 GCF_002776525.5 Piliocolobus tephrosceles
CGACCACTCCACTGAGCTGTGCTGCTATTGAATATACAACGACCATTTCACTGAGCTGTGCTGCTATTGGAATCATATGAAATCAGTACATGGAAGACATAATTGCCTTCCCAAGCTGACTGTGCAACCAGTCACAACAGCCAAGATAAGGAACCAACCCGCCTGTCCACCCGCAGAGGATGGATCCAGAAACCACAATATCCATTCACAAACAAATACTTTTCAGCTAGAACAGGTACTGAAATCACGTCATCTGCGGCAACATGGTGGAACCTGGAGGACATCATGATAAATGAAACACACTAGGCAGAGAAAGACAACCCTCACACTACCTCACTGATGAGGAATCTAACACCCTTTATCTCACATAGACCTACAAAGCACCAGGGCTTGCCAGGGTTGGAACAGAAGACTGGGCATGGGTGGGGATAGGAAATAGGCATGAGGTGACACGTTCCGTAAGAGGAATGAAACCTGCTGTTGTATTCCTCAGCAGGGTGACTAGAAAAAACTTTACCAGAGGATAGTTTTCAAGACAGCCAGAAAGAAGGGTTCTGGCTCTCCTCAACTCAAAGACAGGAACACTGTACAAGGCAAAAAACGACACTATATTTCCCTGATTTCATCACTATGTGACACATGCATGGACCCAAATGTTCCACTCTACCTTCTACTTGTACGCACCTTCAGGATGGGGTCAATTTTGTTCTTTGAAAGTGATGTAAAGAAACAATGAATGCTAAAATTCCCATGGGACCACAGAATGCTCTGAAACTCCAAAGCCATGCTGGGAGATCCAGACTGTGTCAGGTGGACCACACTCTGCAATTTCAAATTTCACAGAAAAGCTACAGACCCACCTCCACCCAGACGGAATAGGAAACCTGGAAATAACCCCACATACCTGCAACCATCTGACCTTTGAAACACCAAAATTCAGATGTAGAAAGGGCTCACTACTCAATGAATGGCTCCGGGATAGTGTCTAGCCACTTGCAGATGAGTAACACTGGAGCCGCCTTACCTCTCACAAGATGTAAAAACTAACTCAAGGTGAATGAAAGATTTCAGTAGAAGACCTCAAACTATGCAAGTCCTACAAGAAAACCTAGGAAATACCTTTCTCAGCACAGGCTTTGGTAAAGAATTTAGATGACTTTGTCGCCAAAAGCAATGACAAGAAAAACTGAAATGGACAAGTTGGGCCGAAGAAACTAAAACACTGCCAGATAGCAAAATAAATCACCAGCACAGTAAACACACAGCCTACAGGATGGGAGAAAATGTTCCCAAACTACGCTTCTGACCAAGGTCTAATAGCCAGACTCTAACATGACCTTAAAAAAAATCAAGAGGCAGAAAAACAACCCAAACAATGGGCAAAAAGACATGAACACATACTTGTAAAAACAAGATGTCTAAGTGACCAACAGACAAGAAAAAAACCTCCACATCACTCATCATCACACGCACACGGAGATACCATCTCACATCGGTCAGAATGGCCACTTGTCCTAAGTCCAAACATTTACATGGTGGTAAGGCAGCAGAGGAAAGCAAACACTGCTACTCACTTGGTGGGAATAAAAACTAGTTCTCATGCTATGAGAAGTGGTTTAGAGGTTCCTCAAAGAACTTAGAACTACCATCCAAATAAGCAATCGCATAACTTGGTATCTACACATAAAAAAAAAAATCATAAATCCTTCTTTCAAAATAACACAGGCATGGGTATGTTCTTAGAAGTGTTATTCACAAGAAAAAATAAAATAAAATTAACGTATGGTCCCTTTAACAGTTGATTCGATGTTTTAAAGTGTTGTACAAAGATACCGCAAAATCCTACACAGCTTAAACAAATATTCATGCTCTCAGTAGCAAGAAGGATGAACCTGCAGGCCACTATGCTAAGCGAACTGAGGAAAGAACAGAAAACCAAATACCACATGGTCTCACTTAGGGGAAAATACCCATAGAAAATACAATGACTTCGCCATCTCTCTTTTCTCTCTCTCTCTCTCTCTCTCGCTCGCTCATGAGATACAGAAATCCCTGCTGACAAAAGCAAATATAAATCTGTGAGACCAACACTTTAGAGCTTCTGCATGGGGGAGAAAACAATGACCCCACAGAGAAAGCATCCTACCTTGGCGGAAAGGATGATTGGGGGAAAACTGGAAAATCATAATTTTTGAAGGGGTTGTTATCTAACATATTCAAGTACTAAAGCTACTAAGTGGGGAAAAGATTTTTTAAAATACACAAGCTAAAAACATGCAAAGGACCTGCACAACCTCTTCTGCAAAGGACACGAAACTGATTCACAGGTGAAACTAAAGATTCTCCACATCACTAATCACTCCAAACACATAAGTCAGAATCACACTCCGATATCAGATACCATCAAACTCCACTGAGAATGAGTATCACCAAAACAGCAACAAAAATTTTGGACGGCAGCAACCAGTGTAGACTTACAGAAAGGGAAGCTCATCTGTGCTATTGATGTCAATGTAAATTATAGTGTATATACTGTGAAAAAAAGTTGGGATGTTCCTCACACTGGGTACGCATTTAAAGCAAAGGAAACCGGTACCATAAAAATTAACTGCCAGGCCGGGAGCGATGGCTCACGCCTGTAATCCCAGCACTTTGGGAGGCCGAGGCGGGTGGATCACAAGGTCAGGAGATTGAGACCATCCTGGCTAATACGGTGAAACCCCGTCTCTACTAAATATACGCACACAAACAAATAGCCAGGCGAGGTGGCGGGTGCCTGTGGTCCCAGCTACTCCAGAGGCTGAGGCAGGAGAATGGCGTGGACCCGGGAGGCGGAGCTTGCAGTGAGCCTAGATGGCGCCATTGCACTCCGGGCTGGGCAACAGAGCAAGACTCCATCTCAAAAAAAAAAAAAAATTATCTGCCTTCCCATGCTTCATGAAGCGCTATCACAATATAGAAGATATGGAATCAACCTACCTATCCAACCACACATGAAGAGATAAAGATACTGCAGTATATCTGCACAATGCAATACTCTTCATCTGTAACAAAATAATGTGATTTTCATTTGGAGCCATATGGATGAACCTGGAAAATAGAATGTTAAATAAAATAACCCTGGCATAGAAAAACAAGCAGATTCATCTTACTTATATGGAATCCAAAAACTCTGCCTTCAGTAAGTAAAAGGCACAGTAGTGGTTTTCCGAGGAGAGGGGAAGGAGGGAATGGGAGGATTGGTTATGGAAACAAAGTTGCAGTTAGTTGGAAAAAATACATTCTTGTGTCCTATACCACAGCTGGGTGACTCTGGTTAACAAAATAGCGCATTTTTCAAAAAAGCTAGAAGGAAGCAATCTGAATGTTATAACAACAGAGAAATAATACCTGTATGAGAACAGATATAGCAAGTACCCCGATTTCATCATTACTAAAAATATACATGTACCAAAAAGTCCCAGAGGAAAAACAGTCCCAGCACACTCTCTAATTATATACTTTATTAGGAACAAAAATTTAAGAAATGAGAATACACAACGCTAATGATCACAAGGAAATGGCCCGGAATGTCTAAGGAACCCTGAGAAATAGAAACTAAGTGGGAGGACTCACAATCCCTGATACGCCGCTGTGCTCCAGCCTGGGTAAGACAATGAGACTCTGTCTCAAAAAAAAACTGTTAGAAAATTTGAGGGAATCATAGAAGTGATAAACTGTTGTTACCAAACACATACACAGAAAAAAGGAATACTAAGTAGCGTAAAAATACAAATCCAAACTCATATTGAGCAAAGAACTTAGAGATATCTGCAAAGATGACATAAAATTAACAGGTAAGAGAAAAGGTCCTCAACATCACTATTCATCAAAAAAAAAGTACTTCAAAGCCACACTCAGACGTCATTTCACTCTTATTGAAATGAATATTACTAAAAAGATGTAAAAAATTGTTTTGAGACAGGGACTCTGTCACTCAGGCTGGAGTGCAGTGGCATGATCATGGCTCACTACAGCCCTGACCTCTCTGGCACAAGTGATGCTCCCACCTCTGCCTCCTGAATAGCTGGAGCTACAAGCACACACCACCACACCTCATTTTTTGTATTTTTTGTAGAGATGAAGTTTTGCCATGTCGCCTAGGCTGGTCTCAAATTCTTCGGCTCAAGTGATCTGCCCACCTTGGCCTCCCAAAGTGCTTGGATTACAGGCATGAACCATCATACCTGGCCATAAAAAAAAACATGCAGGCTACATAAAAGTGAGAAGTTTTTGCAAGGAAAAGGAAACAAAGAAACCAAAGAGAAAGGCTGGGGGAACGTTTTGAGGATTCACATATCGGCTAACCTCAGCCAGGGTTGTTATGGAAAATATGCAACACATTAACAGTACTAAGTAGCAACAACACAAAAATGATCCATCCAAAACTAAGCACGGAACCTGAATAGACATTTCCGCAGAGACGACATTAAACCACACGGAAGGGAGCTTCCCCCCAGGCAGGTGGCCGTGACTACAGGGACAGAATTAGGCATACGCTGCGGGGACGCTGAGAAAAGTCACCCTATGTCCCGATGACTGTGAAACAAATGTAAAAATTCAGTAGACCACCCGCAGTAGTTCCTGCCTGCAATCCCGGCACTTTGGGAAGCCGAAGCGGAAGGATTGCTTTGAGCTCAGAAGATTGAGACCAGCCTGGGCAACATGGCGAAACCCTGTCTCTACCAAAAATACAAGAAAAACAAAATTCTGCAGACCGGGCACAGTAGTTCATGCCTGTAATCCCAGCACTCAGGGAAGCCAAGGCGGGAGGATTGCTTTGAGCTCAGAAGTTTGAGACAAGCCTGGGCAACATGGCGAAACCCCGTGGCTACCAAAAATACAAAAAAAAAAAAATAGCTGGGCATGGTGGCACAGGCCCAGCTACTGGGGAGGCTGAGGCTGGAGAAGCCCTTGAGCCCAGAAAGTGGAGGCTGCAGTGAACTGAGATCTGCCACTGCACTCCAGCAGGGGCAACAGGGCCAGACCCTATCTCCAAAACAATAAAAACAATTTAAAAATCAGCAAATCCTAGAGGTGGCCGGGATCCTTTCCTTCCACCTGAGGCCTGGACCCAAAACCCCACCTGGGGTGGGCTTCCCCTTCCTCTCACAGCCAGAGCTTTCCTCTTTCTCCATCTACACAGAGAGTCTCCCTCAGAAACAGCCCTAAAGCCTCCTACTCTTTCCAACCTCAACAGCCCTCAGGGAACGAGTACCACTGTAAAATTCACACTAAGATGGCAAGAGAGAAAAAGAAAAGGAGAACCCAGCAGGAATGCATAGAAGATTCCAGAAAATGAAAACTTCTGTACTCACCATGAAGGAAGAACTGCCCGAAGAAGCCAAACTCCCTAAAGAAGCCGGCCTCGGAGAAGCCACACCAAAGCTCTGTCCTCAGCCGTCAGCGCCAGGACAGGAGGTGTTTCTTCCACAGGATGCAGCCTCAAGTTACCCCAAAGCTGCTGCGGCACCCGGTGGCTCCTGAGAACACCCTACCTCTTCAGGTTTTTTTTTGTTTGTTTGTTTTTGTTTTTGTTTTTGAGACGCAGTCTCGCTCTATCTCCCAGGCTGGAGTGCAGTGGCCGGATCTCAGCTCGCTGCAAGCTCCGCCTCCCGAGTTTACGCCATTCTCCTGCCTCAGCCTCCCGAATAGCTGGGACTACAGGCACCCGCCACCTTGCCCGGCTAGTTTTTTGTATTTTTTAGTAGAGACGGGGTTTCACCGTGTTAGCCAGGATGGTCTCGATCTCCTGACCTCGTGATCCACCCGTCTCGACCTCCCAAAGTGCTGGGATTACAGGCTTGAGCCACCGCGCCCGGCCGCTCTTTGGGTTTAACACAGGCAAGTCAATAAATGTGACACTTCACATAAACAGAATTAAAAGCAAAGTCACATAATCATCTCAATAGACACAGAAAAGGCATTTGACAAAATCCAGCATCCGTTTATAATTAAAACCCTCAGCAAAACATGCATAGAAGGGACATACCTGAAGGTAATAAAAACCACCTATGACAAACCCACAGCCAGCATAATACTAAATGGGGAAAAGTTAAAAACATTTCCTCTGAGAACTGAAACAGTAAGTACAAGGATGCCCACTCTCACCACTTCTATTCAACACAGCACTGACAGTCCCAGCCAGAGCAATCAAACGAGAGAAAGAAATAAAGGGCATCCAGATCAGTAAAGAGGAAGTCAAATCATCACTGTTTGCTGCTGATTATGATTGTATACCTAGAAAACCCTCAACACTCCTCCAAAAAGCTCCTAAAACTGATGATTTCAGCAAAAATTCAGAACACAAAATTAATGTATCCAAATCAATAGATCTGCCATACACCACCAACAATGTGCAAGCTGAGAATCAGACCGAGAACTCACCCCTTTACAATAGCTGCAAAAAATAAAATAAAATACGTAGGAATATACCTAACGAGGAAGTAAAAGACCTCTACGAGGAAAACTACAAAACTCTGCTGAAAGAAATCACAGATGACACAAACAAACGGAAACACCTCTCATGCTCATGGATGGGTAAAATCAATATTGTAAAAATGACCATAATGCCAAAAGCGATTTACAAATTCAAAGCAATTTCCATCAAAATATCACCATCATTATTCACAGAACTAGAAAAGATACTTCAAAAATTCGTATGAAACCAAAAAAGAGCCCACATAACCAAAGCAAGACTAAGCAGAAAGAACAAATCTGGAGGCATTACATTACCTGGCTTCAATCCCTACTACAAGGCCACAGTCAGCAAAACAGCATGATACTGGTATAAAAATAGGCACATAGACCAATGAAACAGAATAGAGAACCCAGAAATAAACCCAAATACTTAGTCAACTGATTTTTTTTTTTTTTTTTTTTTTTTGAGACGGAGTCTTGCTGTGTCTCCTGGGCTGGAGTGCAGTGGCCGGATCTCAGCTCACTGCAAGCTCCGCCTCCCGGGTTCACGCCATTCTCCTGCCTCAGCCTCCGGAGTAGCTGGGACTACAGGCGCCCACCACCTCGCCCGGCTAGTTTTTTGTATTTTTTTTAGTAGAGACGGGGTTTCACCGTGTTAGCCAGGATGGTCTCGATCTCCTGACCTCATGATCCGCCCGTCTCGGCCTCCCAAAGTGCTGGGATTACAGGCTTGAGCCACCGCGCCCGGCCAGTCAACTGATTTTTGATACAGTAAACAAAAACATAAAGTGGGGAAAGGACACCCTATTCAACATATGGTGCTTGGATAATTGGCAAGCCGCATGCCAAAAAATCAAACTGGACCCCCATCTCTTACTTTATACAAAAGTCAACTTCAATCTAAGACCTGAAACCATAAAAATTCTAGAAAATAACATTGGAAAACCCTTCTACACATTGGCTTAGGGAGACACTTCATGACCAAGAACGAACGCAAGTGCGACAACAAAATGAAGATAAACAGGTGAGACTGAATTAAGACAAAAAGTTTCAGCACAGCAAAAGAAACAACTAGCAGAGTAAACAGACAACGCACAGAAAGGGAGAAAATCTTCACCATCTATACATCTGACAAAGGACTAATATCCACAGTCTACAAAAAACTCAGAAGAAAACCAATCCCTTCAAATAATGGGCTAACAACTCAAAAGAAGATATAAAAATGGCCAAAAAACATGAAAACATGCTCATCCATCACTAATGATCTCAGGGATGGAAATAAAAACCACAATGCCAAGCCACCTTACTCCTGGCAAGAATGGCCATAATCAAAACATCAAAAATAATAAATGTGGGTGGGGACATGGTGAAAAAAAGAATACTTCTACACTGCTGGTGGTAACGTAAACTAGTACAACCACTATGGTAAACTGTGTGGAAATTTCTTAAAGAACTAAAAGTAGAAACTATCATTTAATCCAGCAATTCCATTACTGGGTATCTCCCCAGAGAAAAAGAAGTCAATACATGAAAAAGATACTTGGCATATGCATGTCGACAGCAGCACAATTCACAACTGCAAAAATATGTAACCAGCCCAAACGCCCATCAATCAAAGAGTAATAGACATAATACACACACACACACACCGTGGAATATTATTCAGCCCTAAAAAAGAAAAAAATAATGGCATTCACAGCAACCTGGATGGGATCGGAGACTACTATTCTAAGTGAAGTAACTTAAGAATGGAAAACCAAGCACAGTATGCTCTCACTCGCAAGTGGGAGCTAAGCTATGAGGATGCAAAGGCATTAGAATACTACAATCGACTCTGGGGACTTGGGGGAAACAGTGGGAGTTGGATGAGGAATAAAAGACTATAAACTGGAAACAGCACATGCTGCACAGGTGTTGGGTGCACCAAAATCTCACCTCTAAAGAACTTACTCATATAATCAAACACCACCTGTTCCCCAAATACCTATGGAAATAAAAAAATACAATGAAAAGAATTTTTTGTGTATGTGTGTATGCGTATCACATATTTTTTAACTTTTTTCACAGGTTCATTCAAATATAATTTATATATTATTTAATTCACTCATTTAAAGTGTAAACTTCAAGTTTTTAGTGTATTAACTGGGTGGATAAACGATCACCACAATATAATTTTAGAACATTTTTATGCTCCTTAAAAGAAACCTTGCACCCATTAGCAATCTTTCCCCATTTTCCCACTCTACCTTTAAACCCCTCCCAGCCCTAGGCAACCATCCATCTACTTCCTAAGAATTTGCCTATTCTGGAAGGATTTGCCTACTCTAGAAGTTTCATGTAAATGGAATCAATATATAGTTATGTGTGACTCACTGCTTTCACTTATGTTTTCAACACGTTCATCCTTTTTGGAACATGTATTAATACCTTTTTCTTTTTTATTGCCAAATACTATTATATTTTATGGACAGACCACATTTTATTAATCCACTACACAATTCATGGACATTTCTGTTGTTTCCTACTTCTTGTTGCTATAAATATTTGTATGCTACTTTTTGTGTAAGCATTTGTTTTCTTTCTGGTGTATACATAGGAGTGAATTTACTGAGTCATGTGGTAATTCTGTATTTATCCTTTTGAAGAACTGCCAGACTGTTTTCAAGTCTCATCAGCAGTGTATAAGAGTTTCAGTTTTTCACATACGTATCCATTCTTCAGTTGATAAACACTTAGGTTGTTTCTAAATCATAGCTATCAAGAATAATGCTGCAATGAACATGAAATTGCAGATGTCTATTTGACATACTGATCTGAAGTTCTTTAGACACATATCCAGAAGAGGTATTGATGAATCATAATATATTTATAGTGTCTTGAAAAAGCTTCATACTGTTTTCCAAGATGGTGGTACTAATTTCAATTCCTACCAACAGTGTACAAGGGTTTTCTCCACATTCTAATCAACAGTTATCATCCATCATTTTTTAATTTTTATTTTTTAAATTTATTTATTGAGATGGAGTCTTGCTCTGTCACCCAGGCTGGAGGGCAGTGGCATGATCTTGGCTCACTGCAACCTCCACCTCCCAGGTTCAAGCAATTCTTCTGCCTCAGCCTCCTGAGTAGCTGGAATTACAGGTGTGTGCCACCACGCCCAGCTAATTTTTTGTATTTTTTTTTTAATTATACTTTTAAGTTCTAGGGTACATATGCATAACGTGCAGGTTTGTTACATATGTATACCTGTGCCATGTTGGTGTGCTGCACCCATCAACTCGTCAGCACCCATCAATTCATCATTTACATCAGGTATAACTCCCCAATGCAATCCCTCCCCCCTCCCCCCTCCCCATGATAGGCCCCAGCGTGTGATGTTCCCCTTCCCGAGTCCAAGTGAACTCATTGTTCAGTTCCCACCTATGAGTGAGAACATGCAGTGTTTGGTTTTCTCGTGATAGTTTGCTAAGAATGATGGTTTCCAGCTGCATCCATGTCCCTACAAAGGACGCAAACTCATCGTTTTTTATGGCTGCATAGTATTCCATGGTGTATATGTGCCACATTTTCTTAATCCAGTCTGTCACTGATGGACATTTGGGTTGATTCCAAGTCTTTGCTATTGTGAATAGTGCTGCAACATACGTGTGCATGTGTCTTTGTAGTAGAATAATTTATAATCCTTTGGGTATATACCCAGTAGTGGGATGGCTGGGTCATATGGTATATCTAGTTCTAGATCCTTGAGGAATTGCCATACTGTTTTCCATAATGGTTGAACTAGTTTACAATCCCACCAACAGTGTAAAAGTGTTCCTATTTCTCCACATCCTCTCTTTGAGACGGAGTCTCACTCTGTCGCCCAGGCTGGAGTGCAGTGGCCGGATCTCAGCTCACTGCAAGCTCCGCCTCCCGGGTTCACGCCATTCTCCTGCCTCAGCCTCCGAGTATCTGGGACTACAGGTGCCTGCCACCTCGCCCGGCTAGTTTTTTGTTTTTTTTTTAGTAGAGACGGGGTTTCACCGTGTTAGCCGGGATGGTCTCGATCTCCTGACCTTGTGATCCGCCCGTGTCAGCCTCCCAAAGTGCTGGGATTACAGGCTTGAGCCACCTCGCCCGGCCTAATTTTTTGTATTTTTAATAGAGACGGGGATTCACCATGTTGGTCAGGCTGGTCTCGAACTCCTGACCTCAGGCGATCCACCTGCCTCAGACTCCCAAAGTGCTGGGATTTCAGGTGTGAGCCACAGTTTCTGGCCATATCTTTTTTATAATAGCCTCGGTAACATCTGTGAGGTAGTATCTTCATGGTTTCGACTTGTATTTCTCTGATAATTAGGAATGCTGTCTTTTATCAACATTTTTTATAAAAACCTAGCCTTTTGTATGTCTGTTTTTAGAAAATGTCTATTCAAGTCCTTTACTTATTTTTTAGTAAGCCTGCTTTCTCATTTCTGGGTTGAGTTCCTTACATATTATTGATACGAACCCCTTACCTGATGTACGGTTTAAAAATTCTCTCTTCCCATTTGTGGGTTGTCTCTTTATTACTGTTTCTTTTGCTGTGCAGAGAAGTGTCTTAGTTTTATGGAATCTCATTTGTATGTTTTTGCTTTTGTTGCCTGTACTTTTGGGGTCACCTGTAGAAAATCATAGCTCAGGCCACTGTCATACGGTTTTCTTCTATCTTTGCTTGCAGCGGTTTTATGGTTTCAGGTTTCTATTCCAGTCTTTCGTCCATTGCTATTTGATGTTGGTAGAAAGAGTGAAATAACGATCCAATTTTATTCTTCTGTATGTGAATAGTCAGTTTTTCTCTACCTTATCTATTGAAGAGAGTTTTCTTTCCCCACTGTGTATTCTTTGTCCTTTTATCAAAAATCAGTTGGCCACAGACACATGGATTTATTCATAGGTTCTATATTCCCTCACACTGGTCTAGGTGTCTGTTTTTATGCCAGTGCTCTGCTGTTTTAAGTACTATAACTTTTTAATATCACTTGAAATCAAGTAGTCTGATGCCTCTAGCTTTGTCCTTTTTGCTCAAGATTGCTTTGCTTCGTCCTTTTTCTTCTGCAGTTCCATTCAGATTTTAGGACTAATTTTTCTCCTTCTGTGAAGAATGACATTGGAGTTTGATAGTGCTTGCATTTAATCTGTAGACTGCTTTGGGGAGCATTGAAATTTTGACAATTTTCTCAAATGCATACATACGGGATGTTTTTCTATTTATGTCACTTTCAATTTCTTTCAACAGTGCTATAAATTTTCAGTTTACAAATGTTTCACATCCTTCTTCAAAATTACTTAGTCTTTTAACTTATACATTTCTTATGATGCTATTATAAATGGAATTACTTTGTTTTTCAGTTAATTGTCATTGATGTATAAAAACAAGAATACTATTTATATGTTAATTTTGTGACTCTCAACTTTGTGTTTAACGGCTTTTTTTTTTTTTTTTTTGAGAAGGAGTCTCGCTCTATGGCCCAGGCTGGAGTGCAGTGGTGCGATCTCGGCTCACTGCAAGCTCCGCCTCCAGGGTTCATGCCATTCTCCCGCCTCAGCCTCCCAAGTAGCTGGGACTACAGGCGCCCGCCGCCATGCCCGGCTAAGTTTTTGCATTTTTAGTAGAGACGGGGTTTCACCGTGTTAGCCAGGATGGTCTCCATCTCCTGACCTCGTGATCCCCCCGCCTTGGCCTCCCAAAGTGCTGGGATTACAGGTGTGAGCCACGACGCCCAGCTGATGGAGTCTTAAAGATTATCTCTATGTTGGCTGGGCACAGTGGCTCACGCCTCTAATCCCAGTACTTTGGGAGGGTGAGGCAGGTGGATCATGAGGTCAGGGGTTAGAGACCAGCCTGGCCTATATGGTGAAACCCCGTCTCTACTAAAAAAAAATTACAAAAATTAGCCAGTGTGCTGGCACGCGCCTGTAATCCCAGCTACTCGGGAGGCTGAAGAATCACTTGAACCCAGGAGGGCACAGGTTGCAGTGAACTGAGATGGTGTCACTGCACTCCAGCCTCTTTCCTATTTGGATGCCTTTCAGTTCTTTACCTTATATAATTACTCTGGCTACGTGATTACATATAACATTTTCAGCATTTCTAATGTGACATCACATCCATCTGTTGTAATACACTGATTGTTACTTTTCAACTTGAAAACCTGGACACTTATCACTACTCTCCCTTTCTCTTCGTCTAGTTCTTACCTAAGAAAACAACCTATCAATGTAAACCCGGTTAGGTAATTATTTTTCTATAAAACCACTTCAAATGTATTAAAAATTTTTAATCCAACAATTTTTAAACTTTGTACGTCAATGACTTTAAACTGTGGTCTCTCAAAACAAATCCAATACTTTTAGTAGGAAAAATTATGTTAATTCCTACACTACCATTGGAGCCACCCAAGAGTTGACCAAAGGTGATATTAATACATATGCTTAATACCTTGTTCTCACAGTTCTAGTGTAAGTTTTGAAAATCAAGTAAATTTGGAAACATTATAGTTGCACGAACTCTCTCATGAGTCACAGTTAATAATCCAGATTATTTCTAAGTAAGTTATCAAAAAGCCAACAAGTAAATATGATGCACTGCTTAAAAAGAATCATAATTTTATATTACATAAAAGAAACGTATTAAATACTATTTACTGAATATCTCAAGTACATTTACTTATATAGAAACGAATCAAAAGTGTTATCTATTAGATAACGTTTAAATGACTAAAAATACTTGAGATAGCACTGCTACATAAATGCTACTGTAAATGCTGACGAAAGTAAAAATGTAATTCCCTACATTTGCTAAATATATTGTGACACATTATAAGTGTTTTTGGCCAGGCGCAGTGGGTCACGCCTGTAATCCCAGCACTTTGGGAGGCCGAGGTGTGCAGATCACAAGGTCAGGAGATCGAGACCACCCTGGCGAACACGGTGAAACCCCGTCTCTACTAAAAATACAGAAAAACTAGCCAGGCGTGGTGGTGGGCACCTGTAGTCCCAGCTTCTCAGGAGGCTGAGGCAGAAGAATGGCGTGAACATGGGAGGCGACGGAGCTCGCAGTGAGAGGAGATCGCGCCACCACACGCACTCCAGCCTGGGAGACAGGGCTGAAGTAAGTAAGCAAAAATGATTCTAAGTATTTAATTATGGAAAAATTTAGTACAGCCCATAGTATTCATGTGACGGAAGGATTTTAAATGGAATCCAAAGATTAGCATAGCAGCAGCAGGAAGTTTCTATCATACTTAGGATTGGGAAAACAACAGAAGTTACTGGAACACAAAAGCAGGGTTGTTATTAAAAACGGCCATGGTGAGTGGCTGTGACCATTACCTAGTATGTCACAGTGAATAAAGACAGATACCACATGACTGGAGGCTTTTCTTTTTCCACAGATGCCTTCCATTGGCCAGAATTAGCCACTATTTAGAGTACACTGAAGACTGGGAGGGTCTGTTCTCTGTAATAGAGTGAAGAGAAGGAGAAGGTGAGATGCTCACTACCTTAGTGATGGCTTCAATCGTACCCCGGAACTCAGTATCTCACAATAAACCTGCACATTTTTATTCAATCTAAAATAAAAGTTGAATTTAAGAAGAATACACACAAACCAATTTAGACTTGACTAATCAGTAGTAAAGTCTTCATGGCTGCTCTTCCAAAACTAAGCCATTGCACTGAGAAAACTGTCCATTTTATTCATCAAAAGAAAAATTCAGTGAACCTTTACTCATTGTCTGACAATAGTGAGAATCAAAATGAATGAATCGGAATGTCTGTCCTAGCCACTCCCTCTGGTTCTACTTCAATTCCTGCTGTCTCCTTATCGTTCATCACTGTGTGAAAGGTGAATGTGGTAAAACTGAAGTGACTGCTTGTACTTGGAGAACAGCAATGCACTGGAAATTCACTCCTTAGAAGCTGTTGAGAGTTTGGCAATAAACACAACCTAAATATTCACACTTAAGAGCAACGATCTATAATCCCATTTTCACATCTATTGTAAAGGCCAACCGTGTGTTTCAGCCAAAACAAACTGATTTTATTAATACAATGACTAGACATATATAAATAATGCTATGAGTTTATTTTACCAGAGGACTTGGCTCTCACACTTGCATTCTATTGTAGGGATTCACACTTATCCAGTTCTAACAAGAGTTGGATAAACTCACGGTTTTCCTAAAGTAACAATGACTATGCCTCACAAAAGAGTCACAAGCAAAGTCTACACTTGAAAATGTGTAGACTGTCTTCCATGCCCTGTGTGTATTAAGAAATGTTTTATTATTAAGACCTGGTATACGGACATTATGGATGAATATGTTGGCTAATTAGAACAACTTTATCAAGTTCTTTGAAATACTTGGTAGACAAAGTAATTCAAAGATTCAGTCCAGACTAAATAGTGTGAAACCCTGCAAGAAACCAAGCTGTAGCAAAGTAATAACGTAAATACAAACGTGATTTCAGTTTCTGCTAGGCGACAGACCTCCCTCAGACCACTAAAACCCTGTGCCATCAGATGCATTAATAATGAGACACTGGTCACTCACTGGGGAGGTGGGCATGGTGAAAAGCTTTTTTACCCATAGATCCAGGTGAACTCCTTATAAGCCTGAAATGCATTCAGTTGATGCACCAGACATCAGTTACTGAAGCAGCAGAGGCGATAAACTTCCCTTAACATTGACAGAAGTGGATAAATGCATGGCAACGTGCTGATGACTTTAACAATGCAGGCACACCCAATGTCAAAATGCCACAGGGCTACCGGGTGCTGCAAGGCTGGGACTGGGTTTCTGTGAGACTGTCTTAAGGCAGTGGGATTTCTGATGGAACTGTGGGCATAAGCATATGTCCCCATACGCCACTCCCACTACTCACTATAGGAAGAGCAGTGTAACATTTGTCCTGGGTAACGACAAACAATCCCCAAGTCCCAGTGCAAACCAACCGTGCTGGGGCCACGCAGTGGCCTGAGCAACATACATATGGGTAGTAACTAAGAAGACATTTCCAAGGGATTGCTATTCCAACAGGCCTGGGGGATGCTCCAGATCACTAATCATCAGACATGAGGTACCAGTGCCATCACACGCTGGTCAGAGTGGCCATTTGTCCTGTCAAAACATAACATGCTGGGGTTGCAGCAGAGAAAATCAAACACGGCTATTCTCTTGGAGGTAATGCAAACTAGATCTCAAACTGTGGAAACCAATCTGAAGATTTCTGGGGAAAAAAAAAAAAAGGATAGAAAGCAGAGCTATGCTTTGACCCAGCAATCCCACCCCGTGCATCTACCCAAGGGAAAAATACATACATCTATCAAAAAGACACTGACACTCACATGTCCACGGGAGTGTTACTGACAGGAATAAAGACGTGGAACTGACCTAGACGCACATTAACAGAAAATCTGATTTTTAAAAATGTGGCACCTATACATCACAGAATGCTAAAAAGCCACTAAGGAAAATCGAACACAGAAACAAAATCATGTCCTCTGTAGGAACATGGGTGGAACTGGAGGCCACTCTGCTAAGCAACTGAGGCAAGAACAGAAGATCAAACACTGCAGATTCTCATTTGTAAGTGGAAGCTCAACACCCAATACACATCAACATAAAGATGAAATCAACAGATGCTAGGTATTACCAGACAGAAAAAGAAGGGAGGCAGGGAGCCTGGAGGAAGAAAGACCCAACTGGTGTTATGTTCACTACCTGGGTGACAGGTACATTAGGACCCCAAGCATCAAAATTCTACTGCATAATCACGTAGGGAAGTGAACCTGCAGGCGTACCCCTTGATCACAATGAAAGTAGCTATCATTTTAGAAAACCCAGCTTTGGAAATAGAAATAGAAAAAAGGAAGAAAACACACAAAACAAAACAAGCCTAGAGTGGCCCAATCCACCCATTAGTGGCATGAACACAGAAAGACAAGCGAATGGACACAACGAAGGAGCCAAATAATCAACCCAAAATTATGAACACTGAACCCATGGGATTCTTGTTTTCCCCCAAAAGCACACCAAAGGCGCAATGGTTGAGGAACCGGGGGGTCACGTGCAAAGGACTGAAATAAACCCTTTCTCTACGCAAGACACAAAAAGTGACACGAAATCCACTGAACACCTAACTGCAATTCTGAAACCAAAAATCTCCAAGGAAAATGCATAGGGTTCATGTCCACTGTGGGGAAACCTGAACCTGTGAACCTAAGCTACAAACAGAAAAGGAAGACATAGGAACCAAATACCCATAGACCATACAATGGCTTCTCCATCTCGCTTTTCTTCTCAAGGGACACAGAAATCACTGCTAACAAAAGCTAATGTAACCATGTGAGGCTAAGGACAACTTCAGAGCTTCACACAGCTTCAATAAAGGAGAGAAAATACTGAACCCAAATAAAAGGCATCCTGCAGACTGGAAGAAAATTATGGAAAACTGGGATCTGGAAGGGCTTCTTACCTAACATATTCAAGAAATTAATGGTCCTAAGTGGACAAAAACATAAAAACCAATACACATGCTAAAAACGCCCAGAGGACTGGCATAGGCACTTCTGAAAAAACCTGAAACAGACTCTCGGGTAACAGAAAAGTTTCTCCATATCAGTAATCATCCCCCAGATTGTAAATCCCAACCACACTCAGATACTGTCAAACTCCCCAGAGAACGAGTATGACCAGGAACAGCAATAAAACTTTGTGAAGATAAGGGCAGTGTAGATTTGCTGACAGAGGAACTCCTACATACTGCTGGTGAGAGTGCAAATTCTTATACCCACTGGGAGAGACAGCTGGAGGTTTCTGAAACAACACCACAACTACCAGTTCCTCCAGCCATCCCAACACTGGCTATACCTGCAAAGCCAAGGAAACCTACCTTAAGGAGGGATCTCCCTTCCCGTGTTTCATGAAGTACTCTGGACAATAACCAAGGTGTAGAATCAACCCACTTGTCTTTCCACAGCTGAAAAAATGCAGGAATTGAAGGATTTATGCACAACGGTATACTCTTCAGCTATCAAAATTCCGGACATCAGTTCACTCCCAGCAAGATGGAGAAACCTGGAGGACATTAAGTTAAAAAAAAAAAATGAGCCAGGGAGAGGAGGACAAACACAAATACTGCATAATCTCATGCACGTGGAATCTAACAAAGTGAATCTCATAGAACAACAATGTCAACAGTGGGTACCAGAGGCTGAGGGGAGAACTGGAAATGGCTACAAAGGGATGCTCAGATGACATGCAGGTACTCTGGTGTTCTACGGCACAGCAGGGTGACTAGGCTTAACAATATTGAAGCATAACATTCAATATTGCTGGAGGATTCAGAATGCTCTCTCCATCAAGAAATCCTCACTGTAGCATGAAACAGAGATGCTAGGTCCTGCAGTTTCATTGATTCATGTAAAAAGGTCCCTTGCAACCTTTACGTAAAAACACAGACCATGTGATATTTTTGTTTTCCAAACAGGATCGCAACACACTACTAAAAATCCCGTGGGACAATGAAGTGCCACGCATTCCCAAAGCAGTTCCTACACATACGAAGTCTAGGGTAGAGTCACACTCTTCCATTTTAAATTACTTCCCAAAGCTTTAGTTACCCAAGCAATTCGTGATAGGCACTAACAGAGAAACACAGGCCAATGAACACGAGGAGGATGAAGGTCTCAGTTAATTTAGAAAGTTTATTTTGCCAAGATAGAGGACACATTCGTGACCCAGTCTCAGGGTCATGACAACATGTGCCCAAGGCGGTCAGGGCACAGCTTGGTTTTACACATTTTAGGGAGACATGAGACATCAATCAATATATGTAAGAAGTACATTGCTTTGGTCTAGAAAGGTGTGACAACTTGAAGCAAACACAAGAAGACTGGAAGCAGGGAGGGAGCTTCCAGGTCACAGATCAGTGATACACAAATGATTACATTCTTTTGAGTTTCTGATGATTCTCCAAAGTAGCCAATCAGATCCACATCTATCTCAGTGAGCAGAGGGGTGACTTTGAATAGAATGGGAGGCAGGTTGGCCCTAAGCAATTTCCAGCCTGAGTTTTCCTTTGTGATTTTAGGGGCCCAAGATATTTTCCTTTCACATTTCCCCCCTTTTCTTGTTAAAAAATCTTCTGGAAAAAACATTTTACAAGAAAATGAGTCTCTGGTCTTGGGTTTCATCTGATCTCTCGTGGCTAGGAGGGTTTGTTCCTAGAAAGCTTCCAAAAGCTCATTTTCAACACCCCTAAACCACCCCCCACTACCAGCATTGTAGCTCCAGATAACCTACCCAACCCACCCACTGGCCCGGGCACTGCAGCAAAAAAATAGCGCCCTTAACCCATTCCCCGCCACCACCAGTACACGTTAGTGCACACAACCTGCCTCCCCCACCACCCCCACGATTGCAGGCAGTGTAGCCCCGATAGCCAGCCAATCCCCCCCTGCCAGCAATGCAACTCCGGAGAGTGCCCCCCAACCAGCCCCCTGCCACAAGCAGTGCAGCCTCAGGCAGTGACCCCAATAGGACACCCAACCCCTGCCCCTACAGGCGGCCAGTGCAGCCCCAGAAAACTCACCTACCCCAC
>NW_022313542.1:21003-25607 GCF_002776525.5 Piliocolobus tephrosceles
ACACCGAAGAGCCTGAACTGACCCGATACCGCCCTCAGCGTGCTTTATATACATGCAGTTCCTGGACTACATGTTCTGATTGGATGAGAGGAAAACCTCTAGGCCTACGCTGATTGGACTTTATTTTCATGCTGTGATTGGTTGTTTTAAGGCTTGCTCTCATCCAATCAGAGCATGATAATAAAGTGCAATCCGAGTAAGCCTGGAGGTTTCCTCTCATCCAATCAGAACATGCAGTCCAGGAATCCTCCTGTATATAAGCTCGGTGCATGCATGATGCTGAAGGGAAGTCAGGCCCTTCCAGGTTCCCGTATTTTCCCGTAGAGCTGCTCGGTGCCGGCTTAGGGGACCCGGAATGGGTAATCACAGGCCTATGCTGGATGCTGGAGCCGCTGTCCCGCGGCTCGCCTCGCCGAGGTTGGTGGCGGCGGCGGCGACGGGAGACGGCAGCGCGGCTGGAGCGGTAAGATCAGGAAAATAGTTTTGGGATAGATGGAGGGAGGTAAAGAGGGTGATTAGTGCCAAAGGGAAAAGAGGATAGCGAGCAGGAGAACGCGTTGCAAAAAGACGGTGGGGAAAAGGTGGTGGGAAAAAAAGTTTTCGGTTAGATGGAGGGGAAAACAGGGTGGGGAGCAGGAGGGAGGGAAGGTTTTGCAGAAAGACGGTGGGGAAAAAGTTTATGGGTAGTTGGAGTTGGAAAAGAGGGTGGCAAGTGGGAGGAGGAAAGAGAGGGTGGTAGAGGGGGAAATGGGGGCAAGCAGTAGGGAGAGAAGGTTTTGTGAAAAGACAGTAGGAAGAGAAGTTTTTGGACAGATGGAGGGAAAGAGGGTAACAAGCAGGGGAAGGAAAAAGAGGGTAGCCAGCGGAAGGAAGACAAGGTTTTGCAAAATGATAGTGGGCAGAAAAGAAAGACGGTGGAGAAAGAAAAGACGGTGGGTAAAAAGTGGGTAGATGGAGGGGGAAAGAGGGTGACGAGGAGGGGGAAGGAGGGTTGGGGAAAAATGGGAAAACGGGAAAATAATTTGGGGTAGATGGAGGGCAGAAAAGAGAGTGGCAAGCAGGTGGGGCAAAGAAGACGAGTGGGAAAGGGGGGAAGACTGTGAAAGACGGTGGGGAAAATTCTGGGAGGTCGATGGAGGGGAAAAGAGGGAGGTGAGCAGAAGTGGGGAGACGGCTTTGCGAAAAGACTGTGGGGAAATGTTTTCGGGTAAAAGGAGAAGGAAGGAGGGTGGCAAGGAGGAGCGGAGGAAAAGCCGATGAGGAAAAGTTTTTGGTAGATGAAGGGGGGAAAAGACAGTGGTGAGCAGCAGGATTGGGGAGAACGCTTTGGGAAAAGGCGGGGGAAAATGTTTTTGCTTAGATGAAGGAGCAAAAGAGGGTGATGACAGTGGGACGGGGAAAAAGAAGGTGGCCAGGGAGAAGGGGAAAAGACGGTGGGAAAAAACTGGGGAAAATGTTTGGGTAGATGGATGGGGAAAAGGGTGGTGAGCGGGAGAGCAGAGAAGGCTTTGCGAAGTGGGGAAAATGTTCTGGAGGAAGAAAAAGGGTGGCGAGGGGGAGGGGGGCAAAGACGGTCGAGAAAAGAAGGTGGGAAAATAATGGTGGGGAACAAAGGTTTGGGGTAGATTTTTTTTAATCAGATTATTTGTATTTTTGCTTTTGAGTAGTTTTAGTTATTTATTTTGTGTATTAACCCCTTGGCTGATGCAGTTTGCAAATAGTTTCTTCCGTTCTCTGAGTTGTTTCTTCATTCTACTGATTGCTTCCTCTGCTTTGCAGAAGCTTTTAAGTTTTACGTAATTATGTCTTTGCTTTTGTTGCTTGTGCTTTTGATAAGTTTAATATAATGACATCTTTGCTTTTGTTGCTTGTGCTTTTGATGTCTATTTGAAAATTCCTTGTCTTAATCAATTTCATGAAGCATTTATCCTGTGTTTCCCTCTCTAGTAGTTTCATAGTTTGAGGTCCTACATTTAAATCTTTATTTTGAGTAGATTTTTGTGTATGGTAAGATAACAGCCTAGATGTATTCTTGTATATGTGGGTGTTGGGTTATCCTAGCACAGTTTATTGAACAGATTGTCCTTCCCAAATGTGTGCTCTTGATGCCTTTGTTAAAAATGAGTTGACCATAAATGCGTGAATTTATTTCTGATTTCTCTATTCTGTTTCACTTGTCTATGTCTGTCTGTCATTCCTTCGTTTCTCAGTTTCTCCCCGACCCCTTCTTTTGATAGTACCGTGCTGTTTTGATAGCACCATGCTGTTTTGATAGTACCATGCTGTTTTGATAGTACCGTGCTGTTTTGATAGCACCGGGCTGTTTTGATAGTACCGTGCTGTTTTGATAGTACCATGCTTACTATAGATTTGTAGTATGTTTTGAAGTTAGCTGTGATGCCTCCAGGTTTTCTTTTTATTCCAGATTCTTTTGTCTATCTGAGGTATTTTGCATTTCCATGTGAATTTTAGGATTTTTTTTTCTCTTTCTATGAAGAATGTCTTTTGTAATTTAACACGGATTGCATTGATTCTGTAGATCACATTCGGTGATATAGATATTTTATGAATATTCTTCTAGTGCATGGGCACGGGATACCTTTCCATTTACTTGTGTCTGCTTTAATAGCTTTCATCTACGTTTTATAGTTTTCATTGTGGGATCTTTTGTGTTTGGTTAAGTTTATCCCTAAATATAATTTTTTGGGTAATGAAATAGCTTTCTTGATTTCTTTCTTGGATATTTCACTATTGGTACATCGGTGTGCTACTCATTTTTATATGTTGATATTGTATTTTGCAACTTGACTAAATTATTTCTAGTAGGTGATTTTGTGGAATCTTTACGATTATATATATGTGTGTGTGTGTGTATATATATGTGCACACGATCATGTCACCTACAAACAGAGATGGTTTGACTTCCTTTTTTCCAATTTGGATGCCTTTTATTTCATTGTCCTGTCTAATTGCCCTACCTAGGACTTCCGGTACTATGATGAATAAAAGTGGCATAAAAGTAGCCACACTTGTTCCGGGTCTTATAGGAAGAGCTTTTAACCTTTCCCCATTGATTACGACGTTAGCTGGGGGTTTGTCATATATGGCCTTTATTGCGCCAAGATATGTTCCTCCTGTACTTATGTTGTTCGGGTTTTGTCACGAAGGAATGTTGATTTTTATTTTTTTCAGCATCTACTGAAATGATTATATGGTTTTTGCTCTTGATTCGCTGAATGTGATGTCGCACATTTAATTATTTGTGTTTTATTGAATCATCCTCATATTCCTGGGATGAATCCCACTTGATCAGGGCAGATCATCTTTTTATTGTGTTGTCAAATGCAATTTTCAAGTATTTTGCTAAGGATTTTTTTGCATCTGTGTTCATCAGGGATATTTTAAATGCCTGTGGTTTTCTTTTTGTGTTGTTTCCTGGTCCGGTTTTTGCACCAGGGTCATGCTGTCCTTATAGAACAAGTTTCGGAGACTTCCTTTCTCTTCATTTTTTGGGGAATATTTTGAGTAAAATTGGTATTAGCTCTTTTAAAAATGTTTGGTAAAATTCAGCAGTAAAACCACGAGTGTGTTTTGTTTGACGGAAGACTTTTTATTACTGCTTTAATTACATTACTCATTATTGGTCTGTTCAGGTTGTTTTCTGTTTGTTTGTTTGTTTGATACGGAATCTTGCTCTGTCGCCCAGGCTGGAGGGCAGTGGCATGGTCTTCCCAGCGGGGAATATGGGCGAGGGGTTCGTGGGATCTCTCTGCACTGTCTTTCCAACTTTTCTCTATATCTAAAATTATTCAAAAATTAAAAGTTGATGCAAAGGAAACAGAACCCCTAAAAGCGATTGGATATATAAACATTTTATATTCAAAATGTGTTAACTGAAAATCTGTTACAGATCCAGTTCTGAATCTCGTTAGCAAGTTTAAAGCAAGGCCAAGAAGATGCAATCCCCACTGGAAACCTTATGAGACAGTTAGAAGGGAAGGGGAGCAAATGTTCACCAGGTGAGCACTGGAACGCAGCCACTGCACAAATGTGACCCTGTTCTATTCTCACAGCAATCTTCCATGAAAAGTATTTATTATTATACATGAAGAAACTCAAGCTCTCCATCATTAAGTCACTTGTCCAGTATCACACTGCTGCATGTAAAGGGCTTGAATTCAATTTCCTCTGTGTCCAACTGAAAATACCACAATTTCCACTCATGGCGTCCTCCCACCCAATGCAGGTTTGGTGCAAAAACGTACGACATGGGAGAGGAAATTGAGTTTAGGTAAGACTGAGAAAACTTCTGACAAATTTTCAAATTAGGAGAGGCATGACATGAAAAGGAGAAGGAGCAGCTGGGAGCATGGAGAAGCATAAACTGTGAAATAAGTAGCTAAGGAAAATGGAGATGCACAGACTGTGGCACAGAATCACTGAAGAGGAGAGGCATGCATTGGAATGATACAGGCTATGTCAATATAGGGTCTGTTACAAACAAGCTATGCAAATGTGAGAAAACTGACCACTCTAACTTCACATTTCCCCTATGGGAAAAAAAAAAAAAAAAAAAGACAAGGGGTAAGGATGTCTATTTCAAA
>NW_022313542.1:25617-35961 GCF_002776525.5 Piliocolobus tephrosceles
ATGTGGCGATTACATAAAACAATCTATGTAACTCTAGTAGTCTTATGGTTGGCACATAACATGCATTTAAATGCACGTTTCTCTCCCTTTCATGGAATCCCCTGATGCATCCCCGAACCTTTCTCTGTAGGAATTGAATGTGCATGCACAGAATGTGGATAGATAGACTGTCACCCCCGTCATTGCAGAAGGAAACTGGTGAGTTATGCCCAGTGCAATTCATTCCAACTCTGATTCCGCTGTGGTTACTGCTGATGGACTCTAGGTGGCCACAGATTATACGAACATGTTTCCATGGAGCCTCATGTCATCCTGACATGCTGTTCCAGTCTAAGAGAACTGCTATTCTTAAGTTTTGAAAAGGAGCAACTGTTTTGGATACATTTTCAGTGCCAGAACTCTTCCTCCACTGCCTTGGATTTCTCAATAGTGAAGTGAGAAGGAGTTTTGACAGCTACAGAGCAACATTTCCAAATGAGAAAAGAAAACAAGGCAAACTTTTTATAAATTATTCAAATAATGTATTAAATTCAAGGAAAATAAAATTTCCATTTTATGGTGAAGACCGATGCTTCCTAAGTCTATTGGTAAGCTGAGAAACTGCTCTGTGAGCTCTTTCATTGAAGATATTGAATGACCACAGCTGTCAAATCTTGCTAAAGGTGTCCTCAGTTCACACTACAACATGCTTGGGTGCAGGGTCTGGAAGCAATGACAAATCAATGAGACTCCAACACTGAGCTGAAATGTTCTGTTTTTACAGTGACATCAGATCTTATTGTTACCCATGTCTTCCGTCTGTCCTTCCCTCTCCAGGTGTAACTACTAACCCTTACTTGACTTATATTGCCTCTATATGAACTTTCATACTTTTTTTCTTTTTTTTGAGATCGAGTCTCACTCTGTCTCCCAGGCTGGAGTGCAGTGGCCCGATCTTGGCTCACAGCAACCTCCACCTCCCAGGTTCAAGCAATTCTCCTGCCTGAGCCTCCCGAGAAGCTGGGACTACAGGTGCCTGCCACCTCGCCTGGCTAATTTTGGTACTTTTAGTAGAGATGGAGTTTCACCATATTGGCCAGGCTGCTCTTGAACTCCTGACCTTGTGATCTGCCCACCTCAGCCTCCCAAAGTGCTGGGATTACAGGCGTGAGCCACCGCATCCAGCCTTTGAACTTTCATACCTTTAGTACACAAATGCATCTGTAAACAATAAATAGGATGTTCGAAATGCTTATGTTATTTAGATGATATCCTATACCATAAAGAATATATAGACAGAAATTAATTATTTCTATATATTCTATATATTTATGTCTATAGATCATATTTTATAAATATATATTCTATATGTTTGTGTCTATAGATATTTTATTAATATAGAATCTATATATTTATGTCTATATATTCTATGAAGAATATAGAATATATGGACATAAGTTCTTTATGTCTGTATATATGATAGGATAGGTACATATCCTATCGTATCATAGATAGGATAGATGAGGGCACAATTTGTTTAATTTTAAGAGCAGGATAGATTTTATTATAGGTATATCCTAAAATGTATTTATGCATTCTCCTCTCAATGAACATCTAAGTGGCTTCCAGATTCTTGCTATTACACACAAGGCTGTAATTTGTTTACACAAAGCTTGGGGCTCATATCCAGAGATCTTGGATTGCAATGCAGGTGTCAAGATTTTCAGTGGTTCCCTGGAAGAACTTAATAGGCAACCAGGGTTCCTCCGTCAGACTCCATCCAGACCAACTTAATCAGATTTGGAGGGTAATGTTTAGATATTACTTTTGTAAAAGAACCCCTGAAGAGATTCTAACAGGAGCCTAGGATTGAGATAAGCCCCTCCTCTAGAGAAACGCTTGCATTTGCTGGACAAGGAATAATGCGCATGAATGTGTATTATGCCAATTCTAGAGCAGTGATTCTCATGTACAATCATGGCAGAGAACTTCTGTTCTAGAATATAAGCATGGTAATGGCATTTCCAGGTGGTTCAGGTGGTAGGGATACATACATCTTTAACTGTCCTCAATATTGCTAGTTGCCAACCAAAGAAAAGGTCAGTTACATGTTTCCATCAACACACAGCATTACCACTGTTTGCAAATGAAGTGCATTCCTTTGTGATATTTTGTAATCCCTTGACTCTCAGTGACACCAGATTTTTTGTGATGACTATCCATTTGGGTTTTGTCTTCAATAAATTTTATTCCATATAATCTTCCCATCTTTAAATGTCTTGAGGAGTTTTTAAATTACTAATTTGTTGGGTATAAATATGTGTATATGTATGTATATATCATCTAGAAACTATCCAAGTCAATAAATTGAAGTTACATGTGTGCTCTTCTGTTCTGTATCTTATTTTTTGCCTTATTTATGATGCTTTCCGTTGTACAAAAGGAAATAGTGTCTCTGTATTAGTCCATTTTCATGCTGCAGATAAAGACATATCCAAGACTGGGAAGAAAAAGAGGTTTAATTGGACTTACAGTTCCACATGGTGAGGGAGGCCTCAGAATCATGGCAGGAGGTGAAAGGGACTTCTTACCTGGCAGTGGCAAGAGAAAATGAGAAGGAAGTAAAAGCTGAAACCCCTGATAAACCCATCAGATCCTGTGATAATGAAAAGATAAAGACATAAAAGGTTTGAAAAGAACTTCACGCGTGTGCTCCGTGCAGCCACCTCACAGGCTCTTTTCATATACTAACAAATATAATATAATACTAACTATATAATCATATACTAACAAATATAATAAAATGAATAATATGGAAAAAATCAAGAGATGGAATTAACTTTAAATACAGGGCAGATACATTTTTATCAGCTTGCTGGGCTAGCACTTTTCCTTACTCCTCTCCCTGAAACCTCAATTCTGTTTCTATTCTGTGTCTTTTTTCCCCTCTTCTGTGGACATGTGTCCAGGGCCCCTTGCCGCCAAAAGCCCTTCAACTAGTTATTCTCCAGCAGAACATTTTACTGCCAGTGAAAATATTTTCTTTCAGGAATTGACTGAAAGCTGTTTTCATAAAAACTTCCCTGTGTGAATTGAGCCTATAATTATCTTGCTCTTTCTTAGGATTTCTGCAGAGCTTATGCACACCTAAAGCGTGCCAGTTCACACTTGGTTCTGGGCTCTATAGTAAAGTCACAGAAACATGACTCCTGTCATGAATGCAGCTAGGAAGTGGTCCCTAAAGCAGGGGATGTGTCTCGAATGCCTCTTCAGTCCTCGTACAGTGTCTAATACGGTGCTGCTTCCACAGCGTTGAGCAGCAGTCCTTAAGAGGGTGGAGTTTAGAATTTGATCTTTGCAGACTTGAGTTTTAATCCTGACTCTATAACCTATAAGCAGTATAAGAAAGGTACCCAAACTGTCTGTCTCATTTGTCCAGTGGGGACACTACCCATTTTCCAAGGTGTGATGGTTAATTTCAGGTGTCCACGTGACTGACTGCCTTAAGGAATACGTCAGGAATTGGTAAAGCATTGTTTCCGGGGGAGCCTGCACATGTATTCCCGGGAAGATTGGTGTAGGCTGGTGGACAGAGTGGGGGAGATGTCTGCAATAGAGACAGGCCCCATCCAGTTCTCTGAGGGCCCAGACAGGAGAAACAGGGCAGAGGAAAGGCACTTTCCTCCCTTTCTTCCTGGAGCTGAGACTCTTCTTTTCCTGCCCTTGGACATCAGAACTTCAGGCTCTTTTTATACCGAGAGTTACACTATCCACTTCCCTGGTTCTGAGGTTTCTGGGTGTGGGCTGAGTCACACTCCTGGCACCCCAGGGGCTCCATCTTGCAGATAGCCTGCCCGGAGACTTTTCATCCTCTAATTCCCCTAATAAATCCCCTCTCATCTATCTTTGCTGATCACCTGTTGGTGGTGTCTCTCCAGACCCCCGATTAATCCACAGGGGTAATGTGAGGGAGAAATGAGGACGTGCATGGGGAGCATTTCACACCCTGCCTGACACATGCCCAGGTCCAACGGGCTGCAGCTGCAGTTATTCTAGATCTTAGCATCAGTGTTCAAAACAGCAGAAGGCCTTCCCTCTGGTACCCAGTCATCGCGTTGAGCTTCTCCTGTCGTTTTTCAATTCCACAGTGCTTTTGAGAGCAATTCTATGTCCCGTGTATCACTGACGTGGGGCCAAAAACCATCTGTACGCGTGGGGATCTGAAGCTGGGAATGACCAATAGGTTAGAAAGTTCTTAGGAGTCAGGAGCAGAGGAAGCTGCATGGTCAAGGGGAATCGACGTGAGCCTTCCTGCCATGTGTCCTATTTCCTGTGGTCTAATGAGACAGAGACATATGTATGTAGACATCATGGTGGTGGGCCCTCTGCAAAGAAGAAAGAAAAACCAGGGTAAACTCTCCAGTGACAGTAATGAAACATCATCAGCCGAGGGGGAACCGTGCGACCATCACCAAGACTGCCTGACAGGGCTGCGCTGCTATGCCAGATTCCACCGGAACCCCAGGTCACACAGAGGAAGGGGCGCTGCCTGGAGACCGAGACGGCCAAAGGCGACCAGGGATCCTTCATCAACGTCTAGCCGCTCCGCGGGACTGGGGATGAGCCCGGGAGGTTTGCACGAGATTTGTTTATAACTAGCAGTGGGAGATTAAGCGGGGGACCAGATGGCCGAGGCTGTAGGCTCAGGCCCAGGACTCTCAACCCCGGGAGGGGAGCTACTAGGTAAGTGAGCTGGGTGGGTACCCAGGAGCCGGTCGGCATCACCTGTGCACTCACAGTCCGGACCCACACAGCCAGGTGTCCAGCTCTCCGCGATGGCAATGCCGAGATTGCCCTCTACTGTCCGACTGCAGCACTACAACAGCTTCAAGTTCAAAACCAAGAGGCTTTTTTGAGAGTGGAAAAGAAATTTAAACTTCCCGAAAGAAGGTCCACGGGCTGGAGATAAATATGGAACACTTCCTATGGACCAGGCACTATGCTCAGGGCTGGACTACCTTATCTCATTGAATTATCACAACGACCTTTTCAACTAGGCATTATCACCATGCAACAGATAAGGACCCTGAGGCACACTGGAGTGATTTGGCTTGCCCAGAATCCCAGGTCAATGCTCTTCAAAACTTAACAAGCCAAGAATCGCCTGGCGGTCTAGCTAAAATTGTACATCTGACTCAGTGGACTCTGCTCTTAACAAACTCCCAGGGCATGCGATGCTGCTGGCCCAGGCACCCCACTGAGAGGTCCGGGGAAGTACATGGCAGAGCAAGGACCTGAACCTGGGCCAAGGCTGTCCAGCTCCAAGATCCACGTTCCTGCCTCTCCACGACCAAAAATTTCTTCTAGATTCTCCAAGGCTTTTGGCAAGAGAGGCTTGCACCCTGGCATTACCTTTCTCTGTGGCTGGAATAACTTCACTGTTCTCTGCCTTCCCTGGACAACGGTGTATCATATTTAAAAACAAAACAAAATGCAAAAATAACCAAAAAAATGCTAGTTCTACTTTTAGTTCTTCAAGGAATCTCCACACTGTAATGCTCTTTTAAAACCTGTGCTTTTTATTTCTTGCTTGTATTTTTTTGTATTTGGAAATTGATTTAGAAAGTGTATATAATCCATAGAGACCTCAGCCCATTTTTAATGATTCATGTTACAAACACTCCAATAGCTGCCTGTGGGTTCGGCATGGTAGGAAGTACAGGTGAAAGAAGACAAATAAGACAGAACTGGTATTCTGGAACTTGAGAAAATGAAGAACCCTGGCAATCACAATGCAGGGTGAGAAGTGTTATGAGAAATGCATCTGCGGGACCCCTGGGGGCACATGTCTGTCTCCTCGTGCAGCCCAGGAGGTATTGTCATGGAAGGCATCCCTCTTAAATCATCTCCCAGAGGATGGCATCTGATGAGGTAGGACGCATATTCCAGGCAAAGGAAGCAAATGCACTGGGTTATTAAAGTATAGCAAATAACTCCTGCACACTTCTGGGACAAGTATAAATTGGTACAAATCCCTGAGGAGAAATATTTGGTAACATCTACCAATATTAAAATGTATTAATGATCAGATATGGGACCCAGCTCTCCCAGCTGTTCCATTTTTGAGAACGCTTCCTGCAGAGACACTTGCACCTGGGTGATGTGGCAGATGCACTGTTTTGTTCATGACAGCCCTAAGCCTTCGCACAGAGTTGCAGACACCCTAGATCTTCCTCAGGAGAGGAAGGATTCAATAAAATACTGTGTGGTCAAATGGTGGGAATGCCACGACAGTCAAATGATAAGGAAGACTTTCTGAGATGTGATGTTAGGTGAAAAAAGTGGGTTGTAAATGGGTGTGTATGATATACTATATATTATGTGAATAAGGGAAAATACATTTATGCCTTTACTTGTTTCTTGTAAATGTATAAAGTCATATCAACGTGTATGTAAGAAGCTGACAAAAATATTTGTCTCAGTGTGTGGTGCTGTTATATGGGACTAGATACAGGACTCATTGGGGTGAAGAATGAGAGGGAGAAAGTGGTCTAAGAAACAACTACAGACCTTCTCCAAGCTTCTGCAGTCATCAACTCGTGACCAATTCCATTTCATCCCAACTCCTAGACCTTTCTGCCTGCCCCAGAGTAGAATATCTTGTGTATACACACACACACACACACACACACACACACACATATGTATATATTCGTGTGCTTGACTTATGGCCCAAATATGATCCATGCATAACAATTAAAGGTAAAATTTTTCTTTTAAATATGTACTTTGTCAAACCTTTGCAATAATTATGAAAGCCTTAAGTTATGAGTGGAGTAAATTAAGTTTGTTATTATTATCAAAGTCTCCTAGGCACAATTTTATTTTTATTATGACTTTTACCTCACAGAGATCTTTATGTGTCTTTTTACATTTTTAAATATACAGGGCCATTGAAGGCTTTCTTTTGATATTAAGTTTTAAATTTTTGTGTTACAGTTAGAAAATTTCAGATTCTTTGAAATTTGAGAAGACATACTTTATGTCAAGTGGGTAACCAAGTTATAGAAAATTTTCTGGAATGCTTGAAAAGATTGTGTGTTCTCCAATTATTTGGTGTAGTTTTCTATATATGTCCATTATAAGGAGCTTATTAAACTATTAAATCGTTTATATTTATATTACTTTTGGTCTCTATGCCAGTCATAGACCATTCTCACAGCTGGTGAGAATATGCTGAGTTATTCCAGTATATTGGTGGATTTGTTCATTTCTATTTTTGTTCTGTTAATTTTTCTTTTATGTATATTGTATGTATTAATGCCATTTAATTAAATGCGTGTAGATTTAAATTGTTATAGCTATCTGAGAACTTAACAGATTTTCTCATATGGATGACTGTTTTATCCAGAAGGATGACTTTAGCATTAATATTTAATTTATCTGATGTTGATACAGTTAAACCTCTTTTTCTTGGGTTAATATATATTTGGTCTTTTGTTTCCCATCTTTTTCTTTTCCAAAACAGGTCCCACCAGCTAAGGTCCAGGTGTCGGCAGGGCTGGCTCTGGGGAAGTGACCTTCTCCTTGCCCCCCACAGCCTCTAGAGGCTTCTGCATCCCCTGGTCCATATGGCACCCACTGTCTTCAGGACCCACAGCGGCCCTGACGGCCCCTCCACAGGAACACACAGAATGTCAGGAGCCCGGACTCTAGCGCTAGGGCCAAACCTCCCCAACCTCCCAGCTCCTCACACACGCCCGTGAGAGCTAATAGAGATTCCACTTTAACTAGTGTCATCTGTGTAAGGGGTACGTGCCCAGCTGTGAACTGGTTAACCTCACCCACACAGACCCGGGGAATAAACTCACAGGCCATGGACGACTCCACAAGCAATGAGCGACCACCTGCTCGGAGACCTCCATGGCCCAGCAGAGCCCTCCGGTGTCTCCCCGTGGACTCAGAGTCTGCAGCGCCAGAGGGCACTGCATAAAAAAGACAGCTCCCATGTCGAGAGGCACCCACCTGTGGTTGTGTTCCCGGTACTTTAAGTAGCCCAGGTGGACAAGCCACGCCCCGTGCCGCTCCATCACCAGAATAACGGCTGCACGTGGCGAGTGCACGGGTGGCCACCCCTCAGCCCGGCTGGCCGTGTTAAGCACATCACCGCCGTGACGCCCAATCAGACTCAGCTGCTGGCACAGTCCAGGCATCGGCCCCCAAGAACACTCTGGATCACAATTCACAGTAGTGATTGCGATCAGAGCCACACATGGCTGAATGTATTTACAGGAGGACGCCACAGCCGATCTGGCTGGACTGAGAGCATTTACCACTGTACATTCTTACAACACCATTTTGTTTGCACTTTATTAAACTTTTATGGCTTTTTTCTGCCTATCTACTTGATGGGAGTGTTTTTTGTTCCTATGACTGCAGTGATACTTCAGGCTACAACTCTCAATGTGTAAAATTAGTTTGGAAGGCACCTTATCATTAAACATTTCACAAGCAAGCAGTCAGAGGCACCTAACCCGGAGGCCTGTTTTCTTCTCTGAGCCAAACCTACCTTGGACTCAAAGAAAACGGCACACGGAGAGGGGCTGGATCTCCCGCGCCCATTCCTAGGGGGCCTCCTGGGGAGCAGATATTGAGGGAGAAGCCCTGGGTTATGGCACCGCCGTACTAAAGAAAAATCTATTTGGGTAAATGTAAGCGCCAGACATAAGAGATTAAGCAAGCCATGAAAAGAAACCACTAACCACAGCTTCTCCAAAACAGAACTAAACTCCCTTTAGTTTGAATTGGAAAAGCAGAAGTGATGATCAGGACACACAAAAAAATGACGAAGTATCTGAACACAGGAGAATAATCAAGGGCCACTGTCTCTTCCTGTGTCAGTGGGAGCCTCGCATCTACGCTGGATTTAGAAGGTTGCTACTTTGGACTGAAAGTTATCCCCAACCCTAGTTTGTAAGCAAGTGGAGCAGAAAGCTTCAATTATTTCAAGGTTTAGCGGTAAAGCTCTGCAACTCTCACAACCATTTTAATTGGTGTGAATTTTAAAGTGACTCAATCTGTTGGCTGGAGTATCTAACGGCATTAACCACGGGGTCGTGTTGGAAAATTATTCCAATTGCTTTTGTTTTTTCTACTAAAGATGAATTTGAACGTTCTTGTAGTTTGCAGTTGGCTGGTTCTGATGTTTGGTCCTGAGGAGGCCCAAGTGCCCGGAGAAGAAGAATCTGAAACCTCAAGCCACTCGAGTGCTGTCTGGGGAGATGGAGACCCCAACCCGAGGGCCACTGACGGACTCAGCATGGGCGCAGGGCCGCCAGACGCAACAGGCCACTTATTTGCCGCTTACAAAACAACGTAAGCACACACCCCCAGGTGTGCACACACGCTCTGTACACGCTCACGTCTGTCCGTGCCAACACCAACCCACAACCCCGAGGTGTGCACACACGCTCTGTACATGCTCACATCCCTCCCTGCCAATATGAGCACACACTGCCAGGGGTTCACACACGCTCTGCACATACTCATGTCTGTCCCTGCAGCCTGAGTCAAACAGTCACAGAGAGGCAGAGGATACAATGGGCACTGAGGTCCTGGGAAGGTTCCACTCCCTACCTCCGGAGAGACCCCTCATGTGATCCTGCCGTCACTCACCCTTCCGTCTCCATCCTCCATCCTCCCACAGGGATCAGGAGGACGCCCACTGCACAGAGCTGTGATGAGCATGAACAGAAGACGGCAGGAGCTCACGCCAAGGTGCTGAGCACGGGGCCTACGGAGTGCTGCTTTCTGCTGTGGCTGACATCATCAAACAAGGGGCTGACACGAGAATGTCACTTGCTGAGAAACAAACGTGTGACCTAGGAGCCTGTGAAGGTCTAAGAACAAACCAACAAACCAAACAGTTTTGTTTGTTTTCCAAACACCATAGCCTGTTTTTTCTTTTTTTTCATGTTCTACCTTGGGTATCATTTAGTTTAATTTCAAAGTAAGTCCAATAAATACACAAAATCACAGGACTGAGCATGGAGCATTGTTTCACTTCATGTCCTCCAGCCTTTAGGACACATTAAGGAAAGACATGATTCCAGGATTCCCATTAGAAAGGCTGCCCTGAGGCACCTGCTGGGGCAGCCAAATTGCAGCTGTTGATGCTGCCCCCAAGCTGCTTGGATGAAGCAGAAAATTCCAGAGGTCTCTTCTCTTCTGCGCCTCACCCAGGAGAGAAGCCGGGGGGAGAAAGGTGAGAGAAGACAGGAAGAAGGAGGGGGGAGGGAGGGAGAGAGGAGGGGGAGGGAGAGAGGAGGGGGAGGGAGGGAGGAGGGGGAGGGAGAGAGGAGGGGG
>NW_022313542.1:36061-36798 GCF_002776525.5 Piliocolobus tephrosceles
GGAGGAGGGGGAGGGAGGGAGCAGGGGCATGTTCCATCCACCAAGGCAGCTGCACTGCAGAGAGAATGGAGGGTGCGTTGCCTCTCAGGACAGCAAGTTCAAGCTGTTTATAATTGTTAGCACAAACAGGGACCAGACGAGGACAGGGCTGTAATTGGAGTTGACAAGGTTTTATTTTACAGTTGATATTGGGGACCTGGACCTAAAGCACCGTGCCTTGCCCTTTCGCCAGATGGGCCAATGCCTCTCTATACTTGAGTCTACTTGACTAAATACCCGATACTGACTAGGAATTATGGCGGGTAGGACACCCCTTACCACAGTGACGTCCAACTCACGTTCTCAATGCGATTTGCTCAGGGACTGGCTTCTGACTCTGGGTGGGAATGTTAAGCTCCGTCCAGTTCAATCCAATAAGCATTTATCAAGAAATTGCTGACCAAGAGCTGTGTCAGACACTGGCTATGGGGTGATGGGGAAACGAAGATGTGGAATTAGAACTCGAGAAGCTCAAATGCTCTCATTTAATTCCCTAATGCAATTACCTAGCTTCAGCCTGATGGCTGTAATGTCTAAATTCCCTTTTTCTTCATTCCAGTTCTACATAACAAAGCACCAATAATCACAGAGGAATGATTCCGTGTTGGACTATTCAGTGGACAGAGAAGAGCATTCTGACCGGCGTGAGACCCTGTCTCCGTTCCCAGGGAGCCTGTGAGGTGGCTGCACGGAGCACA
>NW_022313544.1:0-1052 GCF_002776525.5 Piliocolobus tephrosceles
TTTTAGAAATTATGACATCTTTGAGTTAATGCAATATGAAATCTATTTTTTTTTTTTTTTGGTCATTTAATGCTATAATTTTTAATTGAGCTTTTTAAAATTTTGTCTTCACACAATGGACAATGGTGGGAAGATATATAGATGCCAAGTATCAGTTCATTTATATTCAAGGAAACACTAATTATTCCTATACATTTGTCCTGCCCCAGTAGCCTTAGAAGCCCACCCAGTTCATGCTGTGGTTTTTAGAGTGAAGCTGTTTGACAATCTCATTTGAACTTTTATCCTAAAATACTTCAGAGATTCTTTGTATTTAGTTAAAAATCTAAATTACTACTTTTTTTTTTTTGAGGCGGAGTCTCGCTCTGTCACCCGGACTGGAGTGCAGTGGCCGGATCTCAGCTCACTGCAAGCTCCGCCTCCCGGGTTTACGCCATCCTCCTGCCTCAGCCTCTGGAGTAGCTGGGACTACAGGCGCCCGCCACCTCGCCCCGCTAGTTTTTGTATTTTTAGTAGAGACGGGGTTTCACCGTGTTAGACAGGATGGTGTCGATCTCCTGACCTCGTGATCCGCCCATCTCGGCCTCCCAAAGTGCTGGGATTACAGGCTTGAGCCACCGCGCCCGGCCTAAATTACTACTTTAAAGCAAATTTTCCACAGTAAAATAGGAGTCTAAAACTGAGTCTAGATTCAAAACAGAATAGAATAATACACTGATTTTAAAATAATAGAACTGTAAAACTGTAAAACTAAGGGTCCCCTGAAGGAATCACCAGTCCCCATTGTCTTATTTTACAGATGTGGCAATAAACTGTTAACATCAAAAATCAAACCACTGAAGAAGAAAAGAATGAGATTACTGGAGACTGGACTATTTGGGGCCAAAGAAAGCAAGAGTATCTCTGTGACTTAAACCAGAGTCATACAAGTAGCTTTGTTTTTGACCCTCGGGCTATGAGCCAAGACAGTTTCCTCTCAGACCAGACTTTAGTTCTTAGATATTCTTTTTTTTTTTTATTATACTTTAAGTTCTAGGGTACATGTGCATAAC
>NW_022313545.1:0-3302 GCF_002776525.5 Piliocolobus tephrosceles
TGTCACCAAAACTTGACCCAGGAAAGAAAGAACTGTTCAACTGGACAGTATTAAATTTTTTAGAAAATCTGCTCTGTATAAAACTCTGTCAAGAAAAGGAAAAAAATGAGATTTAGACTAGGGGATATATTTTCAAAAGACATATGTGATAAAGGACTGTGTCTTAGTCTATTTGTACCACTATAACAAAATACCGCAGTTTTAGTAATTTATAAACAACAGATATTTATTTATCACAGTAAAGCCTCTGTTGCATCCTTCAGAAGGGACAAATGCTGTGTCTTCGTATGATGGAAGATATGGAAGGGCAAGAGAGGATGAATGCTCTCTGAAGCTTTTATTATAAGAGTATTAATCTATTTCCAAAAGGCCCCAATTCTTAATATAAGAAAAATGAGGACTAAGATTAAACTTAAATTTCAGAGGTGACACCACATCGAACCATAGCAGACTGTTATCCAAAACGTATGAAGAACTCCTAGAGCTCCACAATAAGAAAACCAACTAACTGAATTAAAAAAAAAAAAAAAAAAATGGACGTAAAACCTTAATAGACACCAAAGAACATAAAGCGATGGCAAATAAGCACATAAAATAATGTTCAATATCATATGTAATCAAAGAAATGCAAACTGAAATAATATGATACCACTACACATCTAGTGGAATGGCAAAAATTTACAACACTGACAACACCAAATGCTGGTGAGGAAGTGGAATAACAGATACTCTCATTCATTCCTGATGAAATTGCAAAATGATATAACCACTTTGGAAGACAGTTTGGTGGTTTCTTACAAAACATACACTCTATGAGACAGCACTCTCACTCCTTGTTATACACCCAAATGAATTGAAAACTTATTTCCACACAAGAACTTGCACATGGATGTTTATAGCAGCTATATTCATAATGTATTCATAACTATAAAAACATGTAATCAACCAGGATATTCTTCAATAAATAAATGGATAAACTGTGGTACATCCAGGATTATATGGAATATTATTCATCGGTGAAAATACATAGCTACCAAACCATGAAAGGATGTGGAGAAAACTTTAATGCATATTACTAAGTGAAAGAACTCAATCTCGAAGGCTTATATACTACATGATTCCAAATATATGACATTCTGGAAAGGGCAAAACACTGGAGACAGTAAAAGACTAGAGTTAGAGAGAAGGGAGGGATTAAATAGGCAGCACACAGAGAATTAAGGCAGTGAAACTGTTCTATATGATACTATAATGATGGGTACATGTCCTCCTATATTTGTCCAACTTGTAGAATGTATAACATCAAGAGTGAACCCTAAAGAGTCCTAGCCTTTAGATAACAATGATGTGTCTATGTGGGTTCCTCAGTTTTAACAAATCTATCACTGTGGTGGAGGATGCTGATCAGGCGGCAGGCTATGCATATGTGGGGGCAGGGTGCATATGAGTATCTCTGTACCTTTCTCTCAATTGTTCTGTGTACTTAAAACAGCACTAAAAAAGTTCTATATCCATAGTCAACATTATATTGAACAGGGAAAAGTTGAAAGCATTTCCCTTGAGAAATGGAACAAGACAAGGATGTCCACTTTCACCACTTCTGTTCAACAGGGTACTGGAAGTTCGAGCCAGAGCAATCAGACAAGTGAAAAAAATAAAGGGCACCCAAATTGGTAAAGAAGAAGCCAGACTGTCACTGTTTGCTGATGATATGACTGTTTACCTAGAAAACCCTAAAGACTCCTCCAGAAAACTCCTAGAACTGATTTAAACAATTCAGTCAAGTTTCAGAAGACAAAATTCATATACACAGATCAGTAGCTCTGCTATACACCAACAGCACCCAAGCTGAGAATCAAATCAAGAACTCAACCCCTTTCACAATAGTTGCAAAAAATTAAAATACTTAGAAATATACCTAACCCAGAACGTGAAAGACCTCTACAAGGAAAACTACAAAACACTGCTGAAAGAAATCATGGATGACACAAACGGAAACACATCCCATGCTCATGGATGGGTAGAATAAATATCATGAAGATGACTCTCTTAGTCTGTTTTCACACTGCTGATAAAGACATACCAGAGACTGGGAAGAAAAAGAGGTTTAATTGGACTTACAGTTCCACATGGCTAGGGAGGCCTCAGAATCACGGTGGGAGGCAAAAGGTACTTCTTATGTGGCAGCAGCAAGAGAAAATGAGGAAGCAAAAGCGGAAACCCCTGATAAACCCATCAGATCTATCTTGTGAGACTTATTCACTATCATGAGAATAGCACGGAAAAGACCGACCACCATGATTTAATTACCTCCCTGAGGGTCCTTCCAACAACACATGGGAATTCTGGAAGATACAATTCAAGTTGAGATTTGGGTAGGGACACAGCCAAACCATATTAGTGACCATACTGCTAAAAACAATCTACAAATTCAATGCAATTCCCATCAAAATACCACCATCATTCTTCACAGAACTAGAAAAAGAATCCTAAAATTCATATGGAACCAAAAAAGAGCCCACAGACTCAAAGCAAGACTAAGCAACAAGAACAAATTTGGAGGCATAATATTATCAGACTTCAAACTATACCATAAGGCCATAGTCACAAAACAGCATTGTACTGGTATAAAGTCAACACACAGACCAATGGAATAGTATAGAGAACACAGAAATAAAGCCAAATACTTACACCCAACTAATCTTCAACAAAGCAAACAAAAGTAGGTGGAGGACACTCTATTCCAGTAATGGTGCTGTGATAATTAGCAAACCACATGTAGAAGAATAAAACTGGATCCTCATTTCCCAACTTATACAAAAACATGGACTCAAGATGAGTCAAAGACTTAAATCTAAAACCTGAAACCATAAAGATTCTAGAAGACAACACTGGAAAAAATCTTATTGGCTTAGGCAGATATTGGCTTAGGCAGAGACTTCATGACCAAGAACTCAAAAGCAAATACAACAAAAATAAAGAAAAAAGATGAGACTTAAACTAAAGAGTTTCCAGACAGCAAAAGAAATAATCAGCAGAGTTAACAACCCACAGATGTAACAATCTGTACATCTGACAAAGGACTAATCACTAGAATCTATAAAGAACTCAAAGAAATCAGCCAAAACCCCCCCACAAAATCCTATCAAAAAATGGGCTAAAGACATGAATAGACAATACTCAAAATAAGATATACAAATGGCCAACAGCACATGGAAAAAAATCTTAACATTGCTAATTTATCAGGGACATGCGAATCAAAACTACAATGCAATACCACCTCAATCCTGCAAGAATGGCCA
>NW_022313546.1:0-15724 GCF_002776525.5 Piliocolobus tephrosceles
GTTCTGTTAGCTTTCATAAACATAACACCGTTACTCTACAACAATGAATTCTTGATTGTCTATGGCTTTGCTGACCAAGAGAACCTGTATTCTGACACTTTTTAAGAAGGAACTGACCAGGCGTGGAGTCCTAGCTATAGGAGGCTAAGGCGGGAGGATCCCTTGAGCCTAGGGAGGTTGAAGCTGCAGAGAGCAGATTGCACCACCACACGCCAACCTGGGCGACAGAGTGAGGCCCTGTCTCGTGGATGCAGACATTGATTAGGTAGGTAGATAGGTAGGCAGGCAGGCAGGCAGACATGTAGGTAGAGAAGTCGGTAGCCGTTGCCACCCTGCTGAGTTCTCCCCCCTTGCTGTGCTGGAAGCCACTCTTGTAGACAAGGATGGCAAAGCAGCTCACAGCCCCTCTGCAGCTCTGAGTCAGTGTGAAGGGAGGGCTGGGCTCTTTCCATTTACACAAAGGGAAGTCTGGATCGGCCCCTCAGGCAGATTCCTGTACTACTCTGGGTGTGTCCTTAAGGGAGATTAAAGGAAAACCTTTGTTTGCTTAATTTTTCCACGTCAGTCTTCTGTAATTTCCTTGTCATCTTGACTGTCCCCACCCTCCACATCTTTCCTCTCCTGATGAGGTCACAGAGAGGTGTATTTAAATAATCTGGGGAGGACATTATGCAGACAGACCTTGTCTAAGAGGGAGAACGTGTTGAAAAGTCTTATGTGATGGGACTTAAATTTCCACTGAGAGTAATTGAGCAATTTGTCAGTGGACTGTTTGGACTAGATCAGGTGTAAAATAGAGCTGTTAACCCATAGAAGATGTTGAACTGTTAAGTCACAGGTTTGTCATAAACTTGTCCATTGGTAAAACGCTTGCTGTTTATTTCTCTGGGTTTCCTAGGGACCCAAATACAGTAGAGAGGCTGCAATCTTGTGGGAAGGCTGTTTACTGGGCAAAGTCTGGAAAATTCACGCAGCAAGACATCAACGAAGCCAAACTTTGTCTTCTCAACCGTAGATGCTCCTCTCGCTCCTTCAGACAAAGTTATTGTGAGTGTAACAGTGAGAATATCAGTCCATAGCCTCAGATGACATTGCTGTTTTCCCAGTTCCCCTCATGCACAGGCGGGAGCACCAGCTTCTGGCGCCTCCGTCCTTGCCTGTGATACGATTTCCACATCTGACACCCTAAACACTGGCCTTGGAAATACGCTTCCTGACATCTGAGCGAGAAGAGTGTATCCTGTCATTTCAGTTTTACTGACCTGAGGCCCAGTGGGGCCAACACACGGCAGTGTCTGGGCTCATGAGGGTAGAAGGACGTGGGCATGGCCCTAGCCTGGCCACGTTACTCTGTAGAGCCACTTTTGCTCACAGCATTATCAGCCTCACACAGTCCTGACTGCATCCATGCTGCAGAAGCAGGCTTTGATAGGAGTCAGCGTGGCTCGTGGGAGCTGGAGGTCAGGGTGTGATCTCTGGGCTGTTAGACACGTCCCTGTGGTTGAAACACGTATGTGAAATAACAGATGTGTCTGTCCCCTCCAGGACACGAGTGCACGACCCACTGTGCGAGCTCCTGGGCGGCAGCCCCACCGTGCCTGTGGTTTGTCTTCTAGGAATGGACCACTTCTTATACGGCCTCTCAGATGAGGTGAAGCAGGCCCACAGGGAGCAGCTCTTCACCATCAGCCATGACAAGCTCCTGGCCGTGAGCGATAGGTGAGTGGGGAGTTGGGGAGACAGCATCTGGGATTGGAGGCCTTAATGGCACTGACACGGAAGTCAGTCCTGGCTGACCTCACCTGCCTTCCTCTCAGGTACCTCGGCACTGGGAAGAGCACACATGGCCTGGCCATACTCGGACCTGAGAACCCCAAAATCGTCAAGGACCCATCCTGGATCATCAGATGAGCAGCCCTGGTGCCCCCGACTGTGCAGGCACCCCTGAGACAATAGGCCTCTAGAGCTGAATATGAAAAGTCAGAATACTACCACTTTTTCCAAGAATATTGTGTCATTCTTAAGGTGTTGCCACTGACTGGCAAGTCCATCTTGAGTGACCAGGAAGACGTTCATTGAAAGTCATGCATGAAATCCCAAAGATGGACGACATAGAATTTTCACTTTCTACTGACAGAAAGGCTTGTTTTACCTCATTAGTTCTAGAATATTTATTTAAGAATCTACAAAGAAAGGGCAACTCTGACTTAACCTCTGCTTGAGTCATTATTTTAAGGAGCATTTAGGGCCTTTACTAAAAGAAGTAAAATGGAAAGGTACACAAAGGTGTCCCCTGTCTGCCTGTGCTGATTCATGAAACTCGATCACACCGAGGCCCTGTGGGAGCATCCTCCTAACAGACGGAAGTTCAACGGGGCGGCTGGATGGAAGCAGTCCTGAGAAGCAGGTGGGCTGGGGTGAGTAAGTGCTCACTTCGTCTTTACAGAGCCAGAAAGGAAAGCCTCCACGCCAGTTCTTCTTGGCCGTTCGACTCTGATTTCCCAAACAGCTTGTTTTTGGGGTCTCCTCTCCCCCAGTACTCTCCACCCCCACTTCTGAGGCACAGTGTGGTCTCTTGCAGACTAGAGCTAAGAGGCAGAAATGCCGTCCCTACAAGAGGGGGGCCCACGAGGGTGGCAGGGCTGTCACCCCAGCACCCATGTCTATTCTGGCAAGAGTCATCAGATAATTCCAAATTAGGTCCCAGCGAGGACCGTGGCTTGGACTGGATGAGAAAGTGGCTATCAGATTTTTTCAACCCCTACCTTGGTGGTTTTAACATGCAGCTAGGATTGCAATCAAGAGGCCTAGTAGATAAGATTCATGTGTTCTCTTTTACTTTCTAAGGAGAGCAGGAGCCTGGGGTCGAGGCCCAGGGTCTTGGCCTGCTGCTGTGGATGGAAACTGACACATGACAATAAACATAGCATTCCCTTTGGCCTGTGTAAACAACTGGCTTTTTTCTCCTTTTATGAGATGTGCATAGTTCCGTGATCCCTACTAAAAATATTTTTATAATCTTTGCCCACAAAAGTGCTGAGAAAACCATTAGTAGCCACCCATAGATTGAGGTTTTAATCTCCTACTTAAAAAACTAAAACGGAGGACTGTTGCAGTTGTAGGCAAATATTTAATACACACATTTGAAAGCATGAGACACAGTCCACAGACAGCATGCACTGGAGCTGGTGGGGCACATGGGCGGTGACAGGTGCTTGCTGTTTAGGTATTAATGTCAATAATACTTTCACAAAGTGCTGATAAATAACTTAAGTGTTACAAAAACAGATAGTCCATGGTGAGTCCAGGTTGTAGGCACATGCAGGCAGGACTGGGTCAGACGCTCCAGGGCTGCACGTGCTCTAGCTGGCCTGAGTCCGACACGTCGTAGCTGGCCTTGTACTTGGCCAAGATCTTCATGAGGGGCCACAGCTTGAGCCACCACTGTTCTTTGGGAATCCTGTGCCTGTGGAGGGAAGGGGGGACAGCAGTGAGGCTGAGAGATGCCACGGCCAGCACAGTGAGTGGTCTTGCCAGAAACACGGGGTTTGTAGGGTCAGCTGAATGAACTAGATGGTAAAGCCAATTTCAGGGTCAAATGAAACCATTGATTTATATTTCTAAAAATTCTTCCCAAACACCTAGTGGTGGTTTATTGTTGTTCTTTTGAGACAGAGTCTCGCTCTGTCCCCAGGCTGGAGAGCACTGGTGCAATCTCAGCTCACTGCAACCTCTGCCTCCCAGGTTCAAGAGATTTCTCCTGCCTCAGCCTCCTGAGTAGCTGGGACTACAGGTGTATACCACCACACCCGGCTAATTTTTGTATTTTTAGTAGAGACGGAATTTCACCATGTGGGCCAGGCTGGTCTTGATTCTCTTGACCTTGTGATCCACCCACCTAGGCCTCCCAAAGTGCTGGGATTATAGGTGTGAGCCACCGTGCCTGGCCAAGACCTAATATTTTTTAATTGAGCTTCAGAAAAGCTACTTCTTCAAACCCCTGAATGAGTTGCCAAAAGCAACAGCAATGGCCATTCCCCTGTCCTGTACTCACATTGACTGGGTTTGCTAAGGCAATAAAACTCCGATTTACTCAAAATCCGTTTGCTTCTCCAGCTCCACCACAGGTTGAAAAATAACATTTCTTTTGCTTATTCCCAGCACACAAATGGAATCATCAGTGGTCAATTTTTTTCCTATAAAAGATTTTAAAAAAGATTAACAAGCAAACTATCACAAGAAGAGAAAACCAAACACCGCATGTTCTCACTCATATGTGGGAACTCAACAATGAGCTCACTTGGACTCGGGAAGGGGAACATCACACAATGGGGCCTATCATGGGGAGGGGGGAGGGGGGAGGGATTGCATTGGGGAGTTATACCTGATATAAATGATGAATTGATGGGTGCTGACGAGTTGATGGGTGCAGCACACCAACATGGCACATGTATACATATGTAACAAACCTGCACGTTATGCACATGTACCCTAGAACTTAAAGTATGATACTAAAAAAAAAAAAGATTAACAACACCCTGTCACATGGGCAGGTGGGAGAGCAGAATCATGGGGCGAGATGAAAAGTGAGATTCCTGGCAACCATGCTGAACCTGACCTGGAAGCCTCACGGAGGCCAAGAATGGCCGAGAACAGCCAACAACCGCAGAGTGTGGCCAGCGCCCCGGCCTGGACGTGTGCAGCTCTGCTCTTGTAGGATCACCCTGATGGTTTCCTGGAAAGCAGCTTTTGTTTTTCCTCTAAGTGGAGAGAATTTTTCACTGAATAGTGGAATAGGGAAATTACCTTAAGAAATTGATGCTCACGAATACACACACTGAGGTGTAAGAAACACCAATAGCTAAATTAGCAAAAGAAAATTGATGTAGAGAGAATCAGTCAGTTCTTCAAAAAGACAAACCGATTTAAACTATTCACATCACTGTTTTTTGTAGACTATCATTCTTGTAAGTCGGACATCGGCAGTGATAATGGTTTGCCCTAATAAAAGCACACATCTGGTATGACTGAAGACAGCTAAGGGGAGGTGGGGGTGAGAAGGATGCTGGCACAAATAGTCACTCAGGAATGAGTGGGAACCAGCCACGTTGGAACCATTAACAAGAGTATTATACAAAATGTCATGTTTCTTTAAACTTTTCAGTTTATCTAAAGATTTGTTAGAATATGTAACTTACAAAACTGATTTAAGGAAAAACATGCATAGTTCTACAAACATGAACAATTCATTCAGCAGCCAAATCTTCCTCAAAACTGGAAGTTCTAATGGATGGAGTCACAAGGAGGTTCTCCTAACAAACATCCAAAAAATAGAAGGCCCCACTTAAACTGTGAGGGAAACTGTGGGCTGATGCTCAAGATCTCCAGAGCAAAAAGCCTGCACAAAAAAACTTCAGGTTGAATCTAGCAGTGATAAAAGAGAACATGTCACCCACGCCCAAGCTGACCTTATCCCAGAAATCCAAGGTTGGTTAAATAGCAATGCTCAGAGACCAGCACGAGTTAGAACATCACACGCAGCTCAGTACTGAAGAAGGAACCAGCACCCTACTTCTCCCCAATAGGACACCATTTTCCCCAAGGCAGACTGCCTCCCTCCCCGGACCCCTTATCTCTGCACTGGGCCTCCTTGAGTTTTGCAGTAATCCACTCCACAGCTCTGGCAGAGATTTTGATTCCAAAGTTTCTATCAAATGGAGAGGGTGCCCCACCCTGTTGGTGGTTAGAGTCATATGCAATATCAGTTATACAGTAAAACTTTGCTGTTCAATAGAAATGATGATTTCTATTTCACAGAATTCACGTTTTGATTTCCAGGTCTTTACGGATAGCTGGAACAGAACAAAACAAAATCTGTGTTTCCTGTAGCCTGAACTCAGCCTGTTAAACAAAAGTGTCAAGTGTTCCCCCTGCCCAGTAAGAGGAGGATTTTAATAAATGGAAGGAGTCAACTAACAGTCTCCAAAATTTTAAAATCTTCAATGAGGATTTCATAAACTCATCTGGGGTGGGGATGGGTCGCAGCTTTAAGAATCTGATAACCGTTGTGGAATCTTTAACAAAATCACACATACGCCTACTATTTCATCATCACTTCAGGGGATTCATCAGCTCTCTGAAATAAATTCACGGGCTCTGGTTTAAAAGTATAAAGAATAGGAGGTGGTCAGGAAGGAGTGTGTGAGTTAGGAATGCTGGACCGCTGTGTCCCAGGCTCAGCTCACAACAGGCGTGTGCCTGCATGCAGGTCATTCCAGATCATTCTGATTTGGGGGTGATTGTCAAGTATATTACATGTCTGATAATCCATTTTAAATCTTAGGAAGCTCCAGTTTTTAACTTGAAGTGTTTAATTTGAATAAGCATTTCCAAGTAATGGGGTTGTCACTGTTTTCGTGAAAGCTGACAGTTCCCTAAAAATCCCCATTACTCAAACCTCACCAACAAAAGAATCCTAAAGCTGGTGATGTCTGGCATGACTTAAAAGTTTAGATGTTTTGGCTGGGCACGGTGGAGATCAAGCCTGTAATCCCACCACTTTGGGAGGCTAAGGTGGGCAAATCACCTGAGGTCAGGAGTTTGAGACCAGCCTGGCCAATGCGGTAAAACTCCATCTGTATTGAAAATATAAAACTTAGTTGGGAATGGTGGTGGGCGCCTGTACTCCAATTTACTCAGAAGGCTGAGGCAGGAGAATCTCTTGAACCTGGAAGAGGTGGAGGTTGCAGTGAGCCAAGATGGTGCCATTGCACTCCAGCCTGGGCAACAGAGCAAGACTCTGTCTCAAAAAAAAAAAAAAAAAAAGTCTCCCAGCTAACTGGGTGTATACGTATACTCCAGGTTGTTTTGTTGTATAGTGACAACATATGCGAAACAAAACGCGACACAACAAACCGACACAGGATGTTGATTTCACCTAAGCCCAGCTAACAGGGAGTGATGAAATCTCGTACCGTCTTGCTCTGTCCCATCCAGAACGCGAATCATCCCTGTGCCCTAAAGTCTCCATGCTGTGGAGACTGGCCCCGAGTCACTCAGTAGCCACCTTGGTTATCAGATGGTTATCCGTACCCCCCTCATGTATACAGAGGGCGGGTACTATCCCCAGTTTCAGGCACCCACTGGAGTCTTTGGACACATTCCCTGAGGCTAAGAGGGATGACTGTATTTCCTTTTTCCTTCATAAACATCAGATGCTAATTAGAGAAGTTATAGTGAGACATCTAAAAGAGTAAGACTATAAAGGAAAAATTTAAGTTGTCTAAATGCAGGCAAGTCTTTAGAACAATGCACCACGACTCTCTTCTGCATCTGCTCAGTGTGTAGTGACTCCAGCCACAAAGAAATTACCACTCGTCCAGCCCAAAGTCACAGACCAGAATCTAAGAACCGTGCTGTGACGGTGACCGTAAGATCAGCCCTGGTCTCTCACTCACCTGAGCACAAGGCCCCTCTGGATGGTGGTCTTCCTTTTCTCCGTCAGGTGCTCCACACTGGACTGGAAAATAGCATTTTGTTAATCAGACAATAAACTTATGCTAAGCACCTACTGTGTGCCAGGCCCTGCAGGGTGGGAAGTGCCAGTCACGCATGGTGGTGAGCATGGCCAAGGAGGCTGCAAGCTCTCACTGCTCGGGTCTCGGGGAGCCTCCCCTAGGCACGGAGAGCACGTCTGCAGTGATGAAAGCTGAGCGCAGGGAATGGTGTGCAGCCCTCACGGGGGCCACTCGAAACGCCTTCCGGAATCAACACAGTCCCTCTGAAGATGATAATTCCGTGACTGGCCTAGTGCTCATTCATGGCTCTATTGCTGCTTATTTATTTTCATGACGATGTTCTCTCAGCACTGTCAGAGAAAAAGAGTGGCCTGTGACCTTTCTATGGAATCTCCTGTGACGACCTGATGAACAGTGTCTGACCAAAGAATTTTGTAGAGTCTCATTCACACAGATTTCTTAAGGCACAGATTGTCTTAGAAAAGAGTAACATCCTATATCAGATCATCTCAGGAGGATTACAAGAGGGAGATAATTCTCTAATGAATCATCCTAAGAAAATGGAGATTTTTTACATCTAATCAATCTGTCACTGGGCACGGTGGCAGAATTTCACAAAGTAGGAGGCTGGGTGCAGTTGCTCACGCCTGTAATCCCAGCTCTTTAGGAGGCCAAGGCGAGTAGATTGCCTGAGGTCAGGAGTTTGAGACCAGCCTGGCCAACATGGTGAAACACCGTCTCTACTAAAAATACAAAAATTAGCCGGACATGGTGGCAGGTGCTGTAGTCCCACCTACTTGGGAGGCTGAGGCAGGAGAATCACTTGAACCCAGGAGGCTGAAGTTGCAGTGAGCTGAGATTGTGCCACTGCACTCCAGCCTGGGTGACAGAGCAAGACCATCTCAACAACAACAACAACAAATCATAATTTCTCTTCTTAAACTCTTGCCAGCTTGAATGCTGGTGAGGCAGGATCTTTGGACAGATTTCTGAAATACAGTCATGAGTCACATAACAGGGGGATATGTTCTGAGAAATGCATTGCTAGGTGACATGAGCTTTGTGCAAAAATCCTACAGTTAACTCTCACAAACCCAGGAGGCAGGGCCTGCTGCACACCTGTTGTTCCTGGCTACAAACCTGAATGTCTGGGACTGTTGAATACTGCAGGCAGTTGTGTATCTAAATATGTCCAGATGTAGAAAAGCACAGTAAAAAACATATATATATGTATATTATATATATATATATTTAATACATATAATCTTTCTATAAAAGAGAAATAACAGTGCACCTGTTTGGGGCAGCTCCAGTATCATCTTATGGGACCCACTGCTGACAGAAACATCGCGATGCAGTGAATGACTCCACAAGTATTTAATTTCACACAGTGAAGAAATTCGTGATTCACAATGTCACATAATTAGTGACAACAACAAGGCCCTTTTTACTTGATCTATTTGGCTCAGAAACAAGTAACACCCTAACCTTTTAAAAGACAATGGTGCCGGGCATGGTGGCTCACGCCTGTAATCCCAGCACTTTGGAAGGCCAAGATGGGCAGATCACGAGATCAGGAGTTCGAGACCAGCCTGACCAACATGGTGAAACCCCATCTCTATTAAAAATACAAAAATTATCAGGGCATGGTGGCATACACCTGTATTCCCAACTACTCTGGTATCTGAGGCAGGAGAATTGCTTGAACCTGGGAATGGGAGGTTGCAGTGAGCCGAGATCGCACCACTACGCTCCAGCCTGGGTTGCAGAGCAATATATAATATTATATATTTATTTATATAACTAACTAAAGACAATTGTTCAAGTTGCATTTTATCTACCAAGGCCTGTCATCCTGCATGGAGTTTAGCAACTTTGAACACTGCAGGGTCCAGACCCGGATTCTGCTGTGCCGTCGAAGCAGGGGCAGACCCCGGGGTCGGTGACACCCTTCCTTAAAAGAGCCACAGATGCCAAGAAACCACGGCCGTGTCTGTCTCAGTTTAGAGGCAGACGCAGCATCAGAGGCCTCAAGATTTAAAAAAAGCTGCAGCAAGCTTCAGAGCCAGTCACAGACGTGGGTGGTGACTGTCAGCGGAGGCACTCAAATTGTTTGTGACAGAAGTGAGAAAACATTAACTACACAACAGACTACATCAAAAAACAAGCTTGTGTTTCACACACGAGACTAGAAGGTGTCCTCAACCAGGCACGTCCGCCATCACCCGACACTCGGGAGAGGCACCTGGGTGATGCGAAGGGCATCAAGCGCGGCATTTTCTGTAGCACCTCCGTCTCCATGCCCCCTTGAAAATCAAACCACCCTAGACACGATGTTTCACTCCACAGCACCGACAGGATCCAAAGGGGACGGTCCCACAAGGCCAGCCCCCGTCACATACCTGCAGATCCCTGATGTCGAAGGCTCTTCGAAAATGTATACAGCATCGGCTCTGGCCGCAAGCCCCCCATGTTGACCGGGTAGCCACAGTAACCGCCCATGGACTTGATGATGAACATGCGTCACTTGGTTCCGCTGGCAGACTGCTTGATGTGGTCACAGTCACTCCAGCCCAGGGTGCACCCACCATCCCAGAGCTACCCGATGGGTGAGTGCAGCAAGGCCCCCTACTGTGCCTGAGCATGCGGTCCCAGCATCGCAGAGGTGAAGGCTGTGCAGCAGCCAGGATGTGCCCTCGGAGTGGGTGTGAACATGCCCCCACCCCACCCCACCACGGCAGCCACCTGGAGGTGACCTTGATGACCTGTGGTGGGGGCCTGGCGATCTGCCACTCCGTTCTCCCAGGCCCCAAAGGAGGAGACTGAAAAGATGACCCCGCAAGCCAGCTCACTCCACGCTGCTCTCTGACTGTCCCTGCTGAAGCAGCTTTCTCCAGACAAAGACACCGTTAGGTGGGAGCTGAGAAGTTAGAGGCCTGTCACCTGCCAGCTTAGTCCACGGGGACAGCTGTGATCTTCTATTTTCTTCCGCTAAAGCTCCCTGCGATTTTAGAGCTGTGGCCATATTCCATCCATCGGTGAATGTTACGTACGTAGAAACTCTACTCAAAGGCAGACGCTTCCCCAGTCACCTGGGGAAGTCTTTCGGATGCATAGGCATGAGGTCCCAGAGCGAAATGTCTGCCATCCACCCTCCACGAGGAAACAAACTCAGTGGGGAGAAAAACAGCAGAGAAATGCATCGGCCGCCTTTCCACCCACACACCAGTCTGGGCTGCAGCGCCCTCTCCTGGGACTCTGCAAAGCCTCTGCCTGGACCTTAGCTCCCACCCCGGCACCCTGCAATCTATTCACACAGACTGGAGACCCATCTATGAAAAACGTTAATCCGATCCAGTCATTCAAAAACCTTTGCTAACTTCAACTACAGGTCAAGCCTTTCTCGGGAATTCCTGGCCCCACCTGCTTCTGACACCAGGTCCCACTATAGCTCCAGCCACCCCAGGTCCCCCTGGGGCCTCTGAATATGCTGGACGCAGTGTGCATCACATTCAGGCACAATGGTGGGCGGGAGAGCGGCCCCCAAAGGAATCCTGGTCCTAATGTCTGAAACCTGAGAATGTTCTCTCATGAGGTGATAAAGGTGTATCCTGAGGACTACCCAGGTGGGCCCTAAGTGCCACCACCTGCATCGGCAGATGAGGGGTGCAGGGGCTGAAGGCCCTGGAGCAAGATGCTGCACACCCATATGGGAGGAGGCGGTGCCAGGGAACAAGGCGTGCAAGGCCCGCAGCTCTGGGCACCTGAATGGGCCACGAGGGACTCTCCTGGAGCAAACACTGTGGCCTCAACCCATGGCTCCTGCCCTCCAGAGCTGTGCGAGAATGAGTATTATTTTCCAGCCCCAGGTGTGTGGTCAGGGTCACAGCGGCCACGGGACACACACAGGCACCTTCCTCAGCTCTGACCCAGAGGGAAATGTCATTTCCTCAGGAAAATGCCACCTGGTTTCTAGGATGGCAAAGTTTCCTCTGTCAGGGGCTCTCAGGGCACCCCATGTCCTCTCTTCATAGAAATCACCCCGGTGTCTCTCCCTACAGTTACCTTGTGGTTATTTGGCTTGCAGTCCTCACTAGGCTGCAAATTCCATGAGGGCAGGAACTGTGGGCTGGATTCACACCACTGCACCATCAGCAGGACCTGGCCGAGCCCCCACAGCAGGCACTCAGGAAATGCTTGTCTCTGAATGACATAAGCAAAGTATTCTCCAGCCAGCCAGCCAGCCATCCGTCCGTCCATCTGTCCTGGTCAAGGGTTGATCCTGCAGGATTCCCTAACCGGCCTCCATGGGACTCAGCCAAGAGTAAAAGCACGAAATGGGGGTGTGGACTTGAGACTGGGAGCCACATGAGAGTCTATACACCAAAGATTAACACCTACTGGGAAATTTTCACTTGAGTACTTCAGATGAAATTTAAAAGCGCACTTTGTTGAATAAACACAGGCTTGATTAAACCATTCCAACCTATACTTCATTTCTTTGGCAGATTCTTTTCCTCCCAAAATATTTCGTTGATGTATTCAAAAGTGAACATGGGCTCTAGTTAGAGGGCCACTTTGCACTGTGTAGAAGCCGAGATGGGGAGAGAAACAGACAATGGGAAGAATTTCCGTCTTTGTGCTTAGGAAGGACAGAGGACAGAAACCTGTCAAGGGTCCAAAGAGCCCACAACTGCCTTCTTGAAGGGCCAGTGCAGAATTCTGAGGATTTCACTGTTCCACCAGTACTGAGTCTCTCTCTAATTGCGATCTAAGACTTAAGACGCTGTAAGGCTTTAAGACTTGCCCTTTGTCTTAGACAATCCTGGGCATGAGAAGGAAAATGTGGGTGGGGCATCAGGACTCCCAGATGCACAAAGCCTCATGGGTTATTTTTCCAACTGAATCTCCCCGGCAGCCCACATTGAGGTGGGGAATTACTGTCACTCATTCAAAGAATGACATCAACCGCTTAATGACAAAAGAATTCTGTGGGTAAGCAGCTCTCCCAAGAGGCTGATTTTTGCCTGAGCGTGTCCGAGTTCTGGTCGCGAAAGGCTGCTGCTGTGGGTGCATGGAACAGCACAGCCCTGACACCTGAGCCACACCCCTGACCGTGTGCTCCTCTGAGTGTAAACACAGTGACAGCTGGAATGGAAGAGTCCACCTCTGCTAGAGCTCAGATACAGCTTTCCTGAACTCTCTCCTCATTACCTAGATGGCATCTGAAGCCTGAATTACCTTCTAAAAATAACAAGTCACTCTGACGGTGCCTCAGGCAATTAGTCAAAGTAGCACTGACAAGAAGGCAGCTGATCCCAAGCGTGGCCCTGCGTGGACAGCAGCTGTGAGTGGCACTCATCAGGCAGAGCGTGTGACCTCAGCAATTCTTACCACACAATGGGATGTGCCCGGCAGACACAACTCCCTGCAAGGGCACACACACGATCTTGCAAGAAAATTCCCCAAGGAGTCCCATGGGAGCGAGAGCCCCAGGCCACAGTTCAAATATCACCAGCACTTTGCTCCATGGGTGTGGTGTTAAGAAACATAAATTGGTGGTGAAAGATAAGACGGCATTTGCTACAGTGTTAAGGATGAAAAAAGCCACTGACTTCTCTGTGAGAACCACCTTGCTCTGTGAATCTGCATGGGGGCCAGTCTTCCCATGACTGGTATCCCTAACGACAGCCGAGCCTCTGCTGATGTCGATGGCCAGACGCGGCAGGGGGTGGGTGTCCCATCCCTGCTACAGCAAGGGACCTGCAGCAAAGCACAGCCGCTGGCCGGGGTAGTCCTATGCTGCATATAGGGTGCGAGGATGGAAGCACGTGTGGACATCTACAAGGTGCTAAAGGAGAGCAAAGCCAGCGATGGCCAGACCCTAATGGCATTCAATGAACAGGAGTCAAGCGTGGGGCCCAAGGAAGCCCAGAGAATGAGCCGTTGTCAACCTCTGCAAAGAAAGCACATCACCAGGGAACGCAACAGGGAGAAGCCCATGAGAGAGATGGCCCCCAGCACAAGTGGGAGGCACATGAGGCTGCAGCCGACCTCACGGCTCCTCCACTCCCTTCCCTGGAATGGAACTCAATTCTGAAGGAAGACCTAGAACAGAACTGCTGTTTTCCAAGGTTCTGTGGCAAGCTGAACTAAGGAGTCTCCAACTGGGCTGGGAGTTTTCATCGCAAACTCTGGAGCTGGTTTGGACGTGAACATCTAAGATAAAGGCCAGTGGCTGTTCTTCAGGAGGCAGCAGGTGGCCAAGTCACTAACGTGACCCCATGTGCCAAGGTGGCCACCGTCCAGTCTGCAGCTGAGGACCCTCTCTGGGTCAGCTTATCAGGGATAGGAGGGGCGACCATGCAGGTGTCAGCACCACGCCCATGATCAGAAGAATCGACTCCTCCCAAAGCACACATTGGTGAAACTGCCTGCCGAGTACGACATGATTATGGCACTCTAAAGAAACTCTCGTCTCACCAGGAAGGCTGGAGTTGCAGGGAGGAGACCCCGGGGGCACGCTCACCTCTGACACCTCCTAAAAAAAAGCCATTCCCTTAAAAAAAGGCACTCACTTCAGACACTTCTTAAACCTGCCTTCCCGCAGGTGCTCAGGGATGTCCCCACGCCAGCCTCATCAACCCAGACGACCAGCAGTGCTCAGGCAGCCAGCACCTGAGCAGCTGGAGAAGCAACCTCGGGGTGAAAACATCATCCCAGGCACCAATTCCAGCAGCCCCTCAGCAAGAAAAACATAGGCGGGACAGAACCGAGGGCTGACTCGAGGCTGGGGAGCCACAGACCCACACAGCACAATCATAAGACACGCTCTGCTGTGGACACAGCCCTGCAAAGGGAGAGGCCAGCACCAAGATCCTTGTGCCGACTCAATGGGCCAGCATCCTCCAGGGCTGCAAGGCTGTGGTCACAGCTTAAAATCGGGTTCCACATTCTTCCGGAATATAAAACACAACACACTGTCAAGCTGCGAGGACAGCAGGGCCCAAGAGCACGCGCCGAGGAGGACCAGGTAAAAACCCCACACACAGAACACACGTGTGCATGCTTACTGCACACATGCCACCAGTTCACCGCATACTATACAAACGCATCTATGTGCTCCATACACACTCACAAATATACTCACCAAATGTCAAGCATATACACACTCCACACGCACTCAAATGGACATGACACACGCATGAACATGCTCACTCCACAAAAACATGCTAAATACACTCACCACACATGCAAACATGTGACACACGTGCACACTCATTCCAGACATCACACCCCTCACCAAGTACACAGGTGCACATATCCCCAAGTCCAGAACCCACAGACTCCACAACCTTTGGTTTCCCCCACTGTTTCTCTCATCACATATAATCCGCACACAGGTGTCATTTACTGACATCTAACACCCGAGGAGACCCTCAGACAGAACTGCAATCACAAGTCGCCTTCATTCAGGCATTCATGACCTGACTCCTGAAGTCACCAGACACACCACTAACCTTGAAGACACCCCTTTGTAACGAGATGACGAGAAACGAGACACCAGAGATGATGTGGACAGATTACGGTAAATATTTCAAAAGGAGAAACAATACAAGAAAACAATGTTATCTGTTATGCCTTATACATTCTTAGAAAAAACCAATACCTCTTTTGGGATGATTAAATAAGAAAATGACATTTCTGGATTTTTGTTTTTTGGTTTCATTTACATTTTTTTTTTTTTTGTGACAAAGTCGTGGCTCTGTCGCCAAGACTGGAGTACAGTGGAGCAATCACAGCTCACTGTAGCCTGAAGTGATCTTCCCCCCTCGGACTCCAGAGTAGCAGGGACCGCAGGCACGCACCACCATACCCAGCTAATTTTTCTGTTGTTCTAGACATGGGGTGCCTTGCTATGTTGTCCAGGCTGCTCTTGACCTCCTTGGCCTCAAGTGATCCTCCTGCCTTGGCCTCCCCAAGTGCTGCGATTACAGGCATCAGCCAGCGTGCCCAACCTTCTTCTTAATCCTATAACAATTCTGCCGCATTCAGAGAAACGGTAACTACTAGTGAGAAGAAACTTGGTGAAGCAATCTGTTGATACGAAAACAAAATGGTACCAATTCCTCATGTTAAACTGGAGTTTGAAACTGTTAACATACCAAGCAAAAATGATAGCTCCAATCAGGTTTTACAAAGAAGTC
>NW_022313548.1:0-3086 GCF_002776525.5 Piliocolobus tephrosceles
GCCTCTCCCACGCGGCCCCCTACAGGACCCCGGATGCAGCCGCTGCCAAGGCTGCAGCAGGAGAGCCCCTGGCGCCCAGCGGCCGCTGTCCTTTAAAGGGGACGCAGTCTGACTGCTGGCAGCGGAGCCCGGAGCGGCCCAGCCAATGCGCATGCGCAAGTGGTGAGCGTGTGCTCACGTCACAGTGGTTCCCACGGTTGTCATAGGAACCACACCCTGAGACCTGGCAAACAGGAGCCCTCCCTGGCAGTGCTTGGATGGCGGGGCTCCGAGGCTCCAGCGTGACCTCTCCACGGGGTCGACAGGACTGTCTCCGGATGCCAGGAGTCCTGGCAAAGGGCTGACTAGGATGTTGAAAGCACAGGCCGGGTCCGGGGGAAGCAGGGCCGCATCCCAGCCTCAGGCCCGCCCGGACGCTGTTCGGGTGAGTCTCCCCAGAAGTCGTGCCCCGCCGTGACCTCGAGGACGGGTTGGCCTGCTGACCCCTGGGCTGAGCTCTCAACAGAGGGTTGTTCTGGGTGCAGAGCCGAACGCCGTAGCCCCAGCGGCTGCCTGGGGGTGTTTGTGTGCCACTGCCGTATGACTGTCTGTGTGTCTATGTGTTTGTGTGTGTCCCATTTTCTCTTCTCTCTGTCAAGGCAGGTGGATCACGTGAGGCCAGGAGTTTGAGACCAGCCTGGCCAACATGGTGAAACCCTGTCTCTATTAAAAATACAAAATTAGCCAGGCATGGTGGTGCACGCCTGTAATCTCAGCTACTTGGGAGACTGAGGCAGGAGAATCGCTTGAACCCGGCAGGTGGAGGTTGCAGTGAGCTAAGATTCACCACTGCACTCCAGCCTGGGTGACAGGGTGAGACTCTGTCTCAAAAAAAAAAAAAAAAAAAAATGTGTGTGTGTGTATATTTATGTATACACACACACACACACATATATATATATATATTTGTGTATATACATGTATTTTGTGTGTGTGTATATATATACACACACACACAATAGATTCCTTTAAATCTCAAATAGCCATCACCACTAGTTATGGGAAAAGACCAAACAGAAGTGCAGCTGGTACTTACCTTGGGGAAACAACGCTCAGCAGGCCCCTCTGGCTGTGAGGACACAGAGACTTGGGGGCCTGTCATGTACCTGCACCTCTGCCATTCTGGAACCAGCCCTTCACAATACACCCCAGACCCACCCCTCCTGGAACCACTTGGAGGGGATGAGGCCGGCTCGAAGGTTGGTGTCCCTGACTCGCTTGGCCTGCCACCACGTGGGGTTGTCCTGGCTCACCACTTCCAGGACCTGCCTGCACTGGAAGGGCAGGCCCGCCTCCTGACAAGGGATGGCCCGGTCCTCGTGAGGGTTGTAGTGGAAGAGGACGTGCATGAACACCTGCACAAGGAGGGCTCTGGTGAGGCGACCCTTCCCCACGTGAGCACAGACAGGTCATTGCCACATCAAAGGCCACATGACAATGACCACCCACACTTAGGAGGGCCAAGCGGCCTTTCGAATAGAAAGCTACTTGGAAACACTGCACATATGTTCTTAACTGTTCTTCAACCATTTGGGATACTATAGTCAAGAATTCCATCAAGAATCAGAAAATTAATAGGCCCAATGACTGAATATCTCTTTCTCACCTAAATATTTCCTTATTTACTTGACCAGCTGTCCTCATAACAGCCTCTTAGCATACACACAACAACAACTAATCCTGGGAACAAAAAGTAAAGGCAAGCACAATTTCTAACTCAAGTGTTATTTTTGACACGCCAACTGAGCTGACGGAAGGCAGCAGCCATCTGTTATATAAGTAATCTAGATGTTTGGGTAAGAACACAAATATCAACAAAACTACTGTTACTGACTCCTCACCATCACTTTTCAGTGGGTAATTGACACCCACACCTCTTACAGCTCAATCCTGCCTCATCTGCCATAGACTCAGCCAAGCCCCAATTCCCCCCTCTACTCTAGAGTCACCCTCTCTGGAGAAGATGGTGTGAGTACACAGCATTTTTCACACTTCCTTGTTCTCTTCTATAATTTGGTGGCGTGGATTAATTTTATTTATTTCTATTTTCAGACCATTAGGGCCCAATCACTTCAGTGACAAAGAGAAAAAAAAAAAAAAAAAAAGCAATCGGGGTCTTCCTCAGACAGATACAAACTGTATTCCTTATTATATGCCAACCAGAAAAGATTCCATTGGACAACAGTAAGAACTTTCTGGCATATGTTGTGGGGACAAATACCCTTAACCAGCCACAGATGTTACCAGGGTCCTAAGCACTCAGAAGAGTGTAATCTTAAGTGGCCAGCCCAAATCAAGCATCTGGATCAAGAAGAAATACTCAAGAAGGATGGGCTGGGGGACAGGCTACTTACTCATTTTGTCCTTTAGGAAAACCAAATTCTCTTCCTCAAAGAGGGTTCCTCAAGTCAGAACCCTCAAAGTTGCATATGGGGACCACATTCGCTTGCCCTAAAAAGAATCACTTTCCACCAGGTAACAGGAGATATTATGCCCTGGGATTTAACCAAAGAGCACAAATAAGAAACAGCTATATAAAGATTATTTCTTCACTTGCTGCAAAAAACTGTCATTGAAGACACAGTCCATTACAAATCCACATTCTTCGAAGTATCGACTGACATACCCTCTGTGCCAGATGCTGTAACGTCTCTTCTTTCATGCATTAAGTACTGACAGGCAGGTATGGGAATCAATCTTGAAAAACTGGCATGCTTCCTTCCATTCTTTGCTCAACAGTATGTAATTCATTATGCTATCCTTTTTGCCTTGGCTGCCAGGAAACTCAGATCCAAATGCATTGTGAAATCAAAGTGATGCCCTCCTATCTCATCAACCACCATCTCACAGTTCAGGTCTTAATAATGTCTCACCTGGGCTTTTACAAGAGCCTTCTACCAGGCCTCCCTGCCTCCAACCTCTACCTCTACCCACTCCACCCTCTCCCCGTGGCTGCCTCAGGGAGCTTTCTAAAACACAAATATAACTGTACCACTCCCATCCTTAAACACACACACACACACACACACACACACACACACACACAC
>NW_022313548.1:3186-7654 GCF_002776525.5 Piliocolobus tephrosceles
CCAAAAAAAAAAAAAAAAAACACCTTTAAGAGCTTATTAGAACCTATGGGACTATCCCTTGGGCTGTGGGATGCCTTCCCATATGCCTCAGGGCTGGACCACCCAGTGCAGCCTGGGCTGACCTCCAATTGCCAGCACCTTCATCTCTTTGCCTAAGGACTTACTTTCTCTGGCCACTGGAGCCTGCTCTTCTCTAATCCAGCAGGCAGAAGTTGCTAGGAATGAATCCCCCAGGTGCAGCCTGGCAGGAGTTGGTGTATAGATCGCCTAGCTCCCAGGGCCCCTGGGTGGGATGATAGAGGCATGTGTTCCACAGGGGAGGAAGAAGTTCCCCACGTTCCCAGCAGGACTAAGCTCCAGCTGCCCATAGTGGTAACCTGCTTGATAACACACCCTTAGTCAGATCAGCTGTCTTCCCTTTCCCAGTCCTGTACTGGTGTTTCCTGGGGTCACTTCCCAAATAAACAATTGCATTAAAATCCTTGTCTCAGGGGCAGCTTCTAAGAGGCCCCAAACTAAGCAAAGATTATGCCAAAACCCTTAACAAGGCATTGAGACCATTCAGAAAATAGGCTTAACCCACCTCCCCAGCAAAACCCACCACCATCCTCCCTGCAAAGCCCCACCACATCGCCCTTAACGTGCTCCTTTCCAGAATGCCAGGGAGCCTCTGTATGGGCAGACCCCACCAAGGTCCTACTCTTCTTTACCTTCTTCAGGCCTCAGTTCCAACACCCCCACTCTGACACCCTCAAAGGTGACTGTAACTCTTTGTACAGAATCTTGACAAAGCACTTATTACATAGCAAGGAAAGATTTGCTGCCCTTTTGCACCAGGAACCCTTGAAGCTACCAAGAGTCCCTGTCTCCAGCATCTGGCAGAGTGCCTGGCACAGAGGAGGTGACCAAATAAGGCAGACTCAGCAACCATTAAACAAATGGCAGTTACTTAATTGGTTCAGAATTCAGCACACTTGGTACCTTCTCCTCCTCTTCATGGTCCTGAGTTTCTATTTCAATTAAAATAACCTCGTCTTTTATTATTAGTAAACCATGTCAAATCCTGTTTAGAAAGAGGCAGGGTACAAACAAATGAATCACTTTGTGATAGAATTAAAGTCCGTCAATGGGCACAGATTACTAGGACCAGATCTATGATCTGTTCCTGAATGACTGTTTCAAGAGGCTGGACTGGATCCAGCCCCCAGCCAGCGAGCTGCATCTCTCAAGCTGAGAGAGGGCACTGCAGGCCCACCTCCCCATACCTTGCTCTCCTTTAAGCGATCTTCCTCCTGGGTGGCTGGGATGATTTTTAGGGTGATGGATCCCTGGGACTGGGCCTGAAACGAGAGAGAACAGAAGCTTCTCGCCTACAAGGTCTAACCCTCCAAGAGCTCAACTCCTACTTCTCAGGCCTAAAAACTGATGTTCAGAAAGTCAGACTTGCAGCCTCTAAGGCCCACCCTTCTAGGATGGTGCCCTGGTTGAATGAACTAAAGCAAAACTCAGTAACCAAGTAACTGTACCTTTTTGTATTTTTTTGTATTTTTATTATTTTAAAGCCAGTTCAAATTTAGCAGTGGAGGGTTGATAACTGCATTTTCAAAAGACAAAGGGACAGAAGACTTTCCACGAGAACCCAAGGACTACGTGTTGAATTCCAATCCTCCATCCTGCTGACCGCTAGGGCACCAGAGGGCTCCCTTCCTTGCTTTCCTCTTGGGTCATTTGAACAACCCATTTCAGCTTCCTTTGCCTCTTTCCTGACTGATTTGGGGCTGGCCTCTGATTAATACTTCCCTCTTTGCTTCCATCTCCCCAATCTCAGGTCATGCCCAGCTTTCCAGGAGCTCCCTTCACCCTCATCTACAGAGACCCTGCAGTCCAATGCCAGGGGCCCAACAAGGAAGAATGCTGTAGGACCAGGACATCAGGGCCCAACAGACCACCTCCTGGCCTCTCCACTACCCAGATAGCCCACACCCTTGCTCTGGAGCACAAGGAAATTGGCACCCAAAGCCACAAAAAAGCAAGCTTGGGCAAAAGGACTGAAGGGCCTGCCTGCAATCTGCATCCTCTACAGAGGGGGCTTTGTTTTGTTGAGTTTTTGTTTTGTTTTGTTTTTTGAGATAGAGTTTTGCTCTCATTGCCCAGACTGGAGTGCAGTGGCATGATCTCGACTGCCTGCAACCTCCGCCTCCCAGGTTCAAGCGATTCTCCTGCCTCAGCCTCCCAAGCACCTGGGATTACAGGGGCCCACAACCATGCCCAGCTAATTTTTTGTACTTTTAGTAGAGATGGGGTTTCACCATGTTGCCCAGGCTGGTCTCGAACTCCTGACCTCAGGTGATCCACATGCCTCAGCCTCCAAAAGTGCTGGGATTACAGGCATGAACCACTGGGCCCAGCCCAGAGAGGGCTTTAAATAGTTGGCCTCCTCTCTTCCCATCTTATCCTGTTTCTGCCCCTAAAACTATCAGAAGTTAGCAAAGAGTATCAGGTTGGGGGAGGAATCCTGAGGATAAAGGGGACCAAGCTATGATTGGGGCTTTTCACAATTTCAGTTTTGACTTCAACTCCCCAGAATGGACCATGGAGGTTTTCAGCCAAGCATTTAATGCCTTGAAATCCCCTTACACTTCTGAAGGGCTTTACCCTTTTCCAGATGTTGGCATCCCAATGATAACCACACATTGGTTGAGACAGAATCCCTATCCCAACGTTAAAGGAAAGGAAATGGAAACTCAAATGATCTGATGGCTTGTCCAAGGTTGCACAGCTGGAAGGAGGCAGAGCCAGGATTCATACCCAGGACCCAGGAGGGACCTTGTGAAAGGGAGCCAGGAGAAGAAAGGAAGGCTGTGCTGAGAAGAGGGTCTAAGAGAGGCAGATGGAAGGGAAGTTCCCCTCCTCCTGCCGCCACCCCATACCCCAAGCACACCGTTAGGGGCACACCATAAGTCCACTTTGCCTGCCACCTCCTCAGGACAACAGAAAGGCTAAGCCAGAATCAGCCTTGGCTCCGGAAAGCGCCCCGCTGTGGGTGGCTGAAGACCCAGCACATCCCTAGCAGGCATGTAGCACGGACCAGAATCTGGCTGATCTCGTCGGGCCGCTTGTGCAGGACTGCCATCCCATTCACTTCTCGGAGCTCGTCTCCAATGTGGACCAGGCCTAGGAGACACAGGGACTGACCATCAGCACAGGAGGAGAGCCTGAGCACCAATCACTCAGAGCTCCAAGCACCACAGGGGCCTGCCTGAGGAGCCCACTGCAGGGCCAACTCGAGGTTTAAAGTTGATGGGTGGGACTTGGGCGAACTAAGCCCCTGAGTGCTGGGCACCTCACTCGGCATGGAGGGCTCAAATCACCCAGTAAAATCTCCATTTTACAAGTTGGCACCTGAGACCCAGGAAGATTAAGCAGCTTGCATAACTCCACACTGCTAAGAAATAACGAAGCCAGTATTCAAACACAGTTATTCTGATGTAGAAAGCCTGTGTTCTTTTTGCTATAACCTCTGCTTCTTTAAAATTATCATTAACTCTTCACCTTCCTAGGTTTACAGGTATACTCCTAGAATGGCGTTCTTAAGTCTTAACAAGGAAAGACAAAAGCACCAGTGAAGACATCATTAAGACTGTAAACACAATATGAGCCTCTGCCTGAATGACAAATGTCTCGGCATATTAGGGCCCTATTTGCTACTCAAAGTGGACACTGGCCTGGCTGCATCAGCATCACTTGGAGGCAGGTTAAAAGTGCAGAATCTTCAGCCTAGCTCAGACCTGCTGAATCAGTCTGCATTTTAACAAGATGCTCAGGGAATTCGTGTACTCGTTAATGTTTGCAAAGTGATGGTCTAGGATTCTCTGCAACGGTGACCCCCCAGACTTTGGGGGTAACATCCCCCTATATCAGGAGGTTTGTCTCCCAGCTTAGTAGCTCTTCCACACACTAGTGATTCTCAAATGAATCTGGGGCACAAACACTCTCTTTGTAATAGCGGCTTGACAAGACCTGGGGTGGTAGGAAAGGGTGTCATCCCTGTCCCACAGTTAGTAATCCCGCAAGCCCATGCTATATTCTTAACTGTCACAGTCCTTGGACTAAACCAACGCATGAGCTTTTTCTCAATCACCCCAAAGTACTCCATGACTATTTTATATATATATATATACACATATATATAATATATATAAATATATACATACATATGTATATATAATTTTTTCTTTTTTTTCTTTTTTCTTTTTTAGAGACAGTCTCACTGTGTCACCCACGCTAGAGTGTAGTGGTGTAGGGCCGGGCACGGTGGCTCAAGCCTGTAATCCCAGCACTTTGGGAGGCCGAGACGGGCGGATCACGAGGTCAGGAGATCGAGACCATCCTGGCTAACACAGTGAAACACCGTCTCTACTACAAAATACAAAAAACTAGCCGGGCGAGGTGGCGGGCGCCTGTAGTC
>NW_022313548.1:7754-11376 GCF_002776525.5 Piliocolobus tephrosceles
CCCGGGCAACAGAGCAAGACTCCGTCTCAAAAAAAAAAAAAAAAGAGTGTAGTGGTGTAATCACAGCCCACTGCAACCTGAAACTCCTGGGCTCAATCTTCCCACCTGGGCCTCCCGAACAGCTAGGACTACAGGTGTGGGCCACCACGCATGGCCTATATTTTCTTTTTCTCTTTTTTTTTCAGACGGAGTTTTGCTCTTGTTGCCCAGGCTGGAGTGCAATGGTGTGATCTCGGCTCACCACAACCTCCACCTCCCAGGTTCAAGTGATTCTCCTGCCTTAGCCTTCCCAAGTAGCTGTGATTACAGGCATGCACCACCAATCCTGGCTAATTTTGTATTTTTAGTAGAGACGGGGGTTTCTCCGTGTGGGTCAGGCTGGTCTCGAACTCCCGACCTCAGGTGATCTGCCCACCTTGGCCTCCCAAAATGCTGGGATTATAGGTGTGAGCCACAGCGCCTGGTTTTTTTGTTTGTTTGTTTTGAGACAGAGTCTCACTCTGTTGCCTAGGCTGGAGTGCAGTGGCATGATCTCGGCTCACTGCAACCTCCACCTCCCAGGTTTGTGTGTTTAGTAGAAATGCGGTTTCGCCACGTTGGCTAGGCTGGTCTCCAACTCCTGATCTCAAGGGATCCGCCCACCTCAGCCTCCTAAAGTGCTGGGATTACAGGTGTAAGCCACCACGCCCAGATGGCCTATATTTTCTATTAAAATTTCTACTGACTTGGGAAGGAGATGAGAATTCCAGCCACAACCCCAGAAAGCAAAGCACATCCCAAACAGGTGGTCTGATAGGAGAGAGGTAAGGGGACCTATGAGCAAAGGTGGAGGGCTCTGGAACAATGGCCATGATTGGGGTGGGCCAGCTTTGCACGCCGCCACTCACCACTCCTGTCTGCTGTGCCTCCTCGCATGATCCTGGCCACCACAACAGCCCCTGAGTGCTTGTCCCGCCGGATGGTGGCACCCTGAACCCGAGACAGAACAGACAGGTTCTTAAGCAGCAGCTCCAAATCTCAGACCCCTACTCTCTGGACCCAACACAGCCTCCCCAGTCCCTCCCTCTGACAGTCCTGAGGGCAGATCAGTGGGGACCTTCTCAATGCTGAAGACAAAACAAAACCAACATCCCCCATTAGTACAGCCCCGCACTTTACAGTTTACAAGGCACAATAACGCTGCAACATTTTAGATGAGGGACTGGGGCTCAGAGAAGTTAAATATCCTCAAGGTCACCCAGCTGGTAAAGGGGAAAGCTTTTTGTGATGCCAAATCCAGTACGTTCTCCATCACATCTCTGTCATATCACAGTTCCTACCACTTGCAAAGACATTTAATAATGAGGATGATACGTGCCAGCTAATTCTCACCCTGCCTCTACCCAATCACAGGGTTACTGGGCCTTCTGCTGCTGCTGAGGGAAACCAATTATGCACCCCAGCCAGAGCTTCGGGACCAGGACTTGGCCCATGAAGCACAGCAGAGATGACACTTAGGATGAGAAAGGCACTAACGAGCCCTCGATTTCCTGCACCACAGAGGCTGGACTGCAGCAGGACAGAAGAAAGCTTCGGAGCTAAGCTCTAGGGCTGGACAGCCCTGGGTGTGAACACAGTTCTGCCATTTACAAAAAGCATATGGCCTTAGCAAGGAAATCTCTTATCCTCTTCAAGCCCGTTTCCTGTGAGATGTAGGATAGCATTTAACTCACAGTGTTGTCGCAAGGATTCCATGCAAGGCACTTAGTACACAGTAAGCACTCAACATATGTTAACCACTTATTAGTGGCTGTAACTGCAAACACATTTGTACACTTATTGTTAACATCATCTGTGCCATCTATTTGAAGTACATAAAATAATTATTGCTAGAAAGAGAGGCCATCAACTAAGAACCCCAGGACTTCTAGCCCCCCGAGACCTGAGAACTTTCCAGCATCGCTATCCATCATTTATTCAGCTCTGAAGTGCCAGCACCCAATACAGAGCCTGGATAGGAGGGCTCACAATGTGTTTGCTAAATCAATGGATGGCTGCTCCATTTTACAGGTGAGGAAACAGAGGGAGAGGAGAGATCCTCATCTGCTTGCAGAAGAGGCTCATCCGAGGTCATCTGGGGAAAGCTGGAAATAGAGAATGCCAGCTGTGGGATCTTCTGGAGCCAATCTCAATTCTCTGGGCTTCCACCACTTCTGTGCATCTCATAAACAACACTGTCCCTTTGCTCGGTAAATCAGTGCTGAACCAGGACCAAAGTGATAGCAATCTGTCTACTGGGGAGAGGAATGCCCCGTGCTTCCTCAATATTCAGAGCAGGCATTGTCACACGTTTTCTGTAAGAGGCCACACGTAAATATTTTAGGCCAGCTACACAGTCTCTGTCACAATGCCTCAACTCTGCCATCACACTATAAAGGCAGTCACAGCCTATCTGTAAGTGAATGGGCCTGGTTGTGCTCCAAAAAAGCTTTATTTTAAAAAATAGCTGTGGGCTGGGTCTGGCCCTTGGGCTGTAGTTTGTCCATTTCTGGCTTAAAGGATGATCAGGGTCACCCTATACAATTGTGCAGGTTATTTACTGCACAAAGGGGGTTGGCCACAGTTGAGAGGGGCTGTATCCTGCCCCTCTGAACTGTGTGTGCCCTGCATACAGAGGCGCCACAGGGATGAGCAGCAGCCCCGGCAAAGCTGCTGTCACTCACTCTGAAGACTTCGGGGAGGGTCTTGTCCCAGTGTTCTGGGTGGGGGTGAGAGGCAGGGGAAGAGTGGGTGAGAGAGAAGCAGGCAGCAGCACCTACCAAGGGTTCCTTGTTCTTCACCAAGCGGACGATCTTCACAGATTCCTCATCAAAATCCTCATCGATATTGTCAGACAGAGGTGGGAGAACGGGGTCAAAATTCTTCTGGGCAACTGTGTCACGTACCATGAGCACAGCCTGCCGGGAAAGCAAGAGAAAAGGAGCGCTGGCCCGCCGCTCACAGGGTCAGCAGGCCGTGGCTGGGTGGTGGTCTGGAGGGTTGCAGATGCCATGCCAGAGAGACAACTGCCCAGACACTAGTGCTGAGGATCGCTCCCTCAGAAGTCTCCACTCCTCAGCCTCACGAGGAGAGCTCCCTCCACCCCCATCCCAGGAGACACAGAGGCATGGGTGGGCAGGGGCTCTGCGCGACTACCCTCAGGTGCGGGGTGGACAGCAGCTGGAGCAGCTCCCTCTCATCACTGTGCACAGAGGCGGCCTGCAACTCCATCACCTGCAGAGAATGAGACAGGCACCACCGATGGCTAGAGGTGCCCCGACCCGCATCTGCTGGGTCCTTCCTCTTCGGGCCACTGACCCAAGGGCCCACCCAGCTGCAGCCCCCAGGGGCTGAGGGGCAGACCCTCAGCCACCCCAGGACGATGATCCCGGGAACATCACACCAGAGGTCAGGAGCAGCTCGACGGGGCCATCCTCCATGGAGCCACCATTTTAAGCCCTATGTGCTTTCTGCTTTATGTGGATCTTCTCACTGAACCCTGCAACCAACTCGATGCAGAGAGTTGGTTACTTTGCCATTTTACAGATGAGAATCTGTACTTTGCCATTTTACAGATGAGAATCCTGAGACTCAAAGAGATTAA
>NW_022313549.1:0-5918 GCF_002776525.5 Piliocolobus tephrosceles
GGGTTCACGCCATTCTCCTGTCTCAGCCTCCCGAGTAGCTGGGACTACAGGCGCTTGCCACCATGCCCGGCTGATTTTTTGTATTTTTAGTAGAGTCAGGGTTTCACTATAGCCAGGTTGGTCTCAATATCCTGACCTCATGATCTGCCCTCCACGGCCTCCCAAAGTCTGGTATTACAGGTGTGAGCGACCGCGCCCGGCCCTAGAATCTGGTTTATTAAAGGAAATGTATTTCAAGTCAGAGCTTGTCATTTATTGCACAGGAAAATAAAAACTTCATTTAAAAAATCAAAAACACCCACATGATAAAATGAGGTCCTGCTTGGTTTTAAACTACTTGGTGACCACCATCAGTTATTTTCTTGACCACAGGATGCACCTAATTCCTAACTATGAAAACAGGTACAAACATTGTTTATTGGGCTTTTGGCTTCAGCCTTGAAACAATCGGATTCTCTCAAACTCAGGAATGTGAATGGCTATTGGGTTGATGCAGCTGTTTCCATTCTAGAAATGGACCTGGAATCATGTGCTTTTCACCCATGGAGAGTCCTTTGTGTAAAACTTGAAAAGGCAAGGTCCCAAAGTCCCCATATGGGTGTTTCTTCCAGTAGAGGAATTACTCTGATGACTTCTTAGCAAAACTTACATAATCAGGGCAGGCCATCAAAATACTCCAAAACACAAAGGTTTGCTCCATTTCTGACGGACCTGTCTCCACTGCTATCAGTCTCACCAACAGCGTCACATCAAGTCAGAGGAACGGTTTGTTCATTTAAGAAGGATCTTCATGGCTGGGTGCGGTGGCTCATGCCTCTAATCCTATCACTTTGGGAGGCCAAGGTGGGTGGATCACGAAGTCAGGAGTTTGTGACCAGTCTGGTCAACATACTGAAACCCCGTCTGTACTAAAAATACAAAAATTAGCCATGCTTGGGGGCACGTGCCTGTGGTCCCAGCTACTCAGGAGGCTGAGGCAGGAGAACTGCTTGAACCCCGGAGGTGGAAGTTGTGGTGAGCCAAGATCGCACCACTGCACTCCAGCCCGGGCAACAGAATGAGACTCCATCTCAAAAAAAAAAAAAATCACCTTCATCTTCCTGCCAATTTGCAAAAAAAAAAAGGTACCTGTTAACCAGAGGCAATGAAAAGCACCTCCCAGGCTGCTGTAGTAAGTGGATCGGTAACTGGTGGGAGGTTCCAACCCCCGAGACCTGTGACTATGTCATGCAGCAAAAGGGCTTTGCCACGGGCCTTAGGAGAAGTATCCTGGGCTATCCAGCAAGGTCCAATCTAATCCCATGAGCATCTAAGAGCATAGAACTGGCCAGGCGAGGTGGCTCACCCCTGTAATCTCCGCACTTTGAGAGGCTAAGGCAGGCGGATCACGAGATCAAGAGATGGAGACTACCCTGGCTAAAATGGTGAAACCCCATCTCTACTAAAAATACAAAAATTAGTTGGGCATCGTTGCGGGCACCTGTAGTCTCAGCTACTCAGGAGGCTGAAGCAGGAGAATCACTTGAACCCGGGAGGTAGAGGTTGCAGCAAGCTCAGATCATGCCACTGCACTCCAGCCTGGCCAACAATGCGAAGACTCCATCTCAAAACAATATTTTAAAATAGGGCATAGAATTTTCTCCGACTGGAAGAAGAGAAATGCACACAGGGGAACTGAAGAGCCTGACCAGGTCCCTGGCCCAGCTAGTCCTGAGCTGATGGGACCACGTGCAAAGACCAGATAGAGGCCTCAGGAGCTGAGGGCAGCCCCCAACAGATGGCCAGCAAGGGAACAGACACCTCAGTCCTGCAACCACAAGGAACTATATTTGGCCAAAAGCGCTTGGAAACAATTCTCCAATGAGGAATGCAGCCCAGACCACATGGTGATTTTTGCCCAGTGACACCCACGTCAGACTTCTGCCCTACAGAACTGTGAGATGATACAATTTCAATTGTTTTAAGCCACGAAATATGTGGAAATGTGGTAAAGCAGCAACAGAAATGAATACAGTGATTTACGTGGAAACCCCTAGAAGAATGTCTGGCACGGTGTTGTCACCTGACAAGCGTTTCCCGATTTCCTTACATCACAAGGCAGGGCTGGCCACACTCCATCCAAAAGAGATGATAGACTTGCTCTGACAAAACATTCAGTGAATGATAAATGGCCCAGAACACCTACAAATTTCAGGTTTCAGGTAAGTGATTGCCTTTCCTTTCACTTAGAAACCTCCCAATGCCCATCTTACCGGTAAACTCTGAGGACCAGGCAGGAGACTAAACACCAGACAAACCCAGCCCCAGATGCCCCGAGGGAGCCCATCCCAGCACTCACTCCGCTGCACTGAAATGATGTCCAGGTCAGTTTATCCCACTAGACCAAGAACTCCAGCTCTCCATGTGTGAGTCACCAGTGCTGCCTCTGCATCTCTGCTTCTACGACGGTGCTTCTGCACTTCACAGGAAATCTGTATCAATGTTTGTCAACACTATATATGACAGTATAACTTAATATCTGCACAGAAAATATAAATTCTCTGAGGACCAGGGCCGGGTTTATTAGCGTTTAAAAAAAAAATCTTAGGTAATACAATATTTCGTTTAAAATTTACAAAATTCCATTACATTCATGATTTCATTTGATCCTCAAAACACTCTCCTGAGTTGGGCAGAACAGGTATTACTAACAACTAACTCCATTTTACAGGTGAGGGAACTGAAGTTCACAAAGTACTTGGACTTAAGAAAAGCTTTAATAGGGCCACATATTGAAACCAAATCCTCTGCTCAAAAGAACTAGAATAAGTTATCTTTTACATATTATTCATACTTATATCCTGTCAACATCCAAAAATGTTTTGAGGTAGCCTGCAATAATAGACACCTATCCAATAAAAACATTAAAATGAAAAACAGGTGGGGGAAAAAAAAAACAGCAGGTAACGTGGGAGACAGACAAAGGTAGATACCAAAGACTGAGACTTAGAATCTAAGAAAACTTCATCTCTGACCTTCCAGTTCCAGGGAGATAATACTACAGGAAACAAGATGGTTTATAGACTCATAAACTGACAAAAGAGAGGTTGCATCAGTTCTTAACTATGAAACACTCCTGGCAGCCACAGCAAATCTCTAGGACAACATACAAATGGCATCAAAGCAAGAGTATACTTCAGTGATAGAGTGAATTAAGTTCCCTGTTTGGGACCCAGGCCAGGGCTAGCGAGACGAACTCTGAAATGTAGAGCTCAAAACTTTATCCTCTGTCGGCCAGGCACAGTGGCTCACACCTGTAATCCTCAGCACTCTGGAAGGCCGAGGCGGGCAGATCACGAAGTCAGGAGATGGAGACCGTCCTGGCTAGCACAGTGAAATCCTGTTTCTACTAAAAAATACAAAAAAATAGCCGGGCGTGGTGGTAGGTGCCTATAGTCCCAGCTGCTTGGAAGCCTGAGGTAGGAGAATGGAGTGAACCCAGGAGGCGGAGCTTGCAGTGAGCGGAGATCCTGCCACTGCTCTCCAGCCTGGTCAACAGAGCAAAACTCTGACTCCAAAAAAAATATATATATATATATATACACACACACACACACACACACACACACACTGTGTCTTCTCCATACCCAAGTTCCCCCTTCTGTGAGAGACTTCCTTACACCATTGGGGGGAAGAGAATTTTTCTCTGCTATATTTGCTTGAAAGAATTAAAGGTGTAGGGCAAAGATTCTTGGAAATTATGTCATTTACAATCCTCAAAAGTGAGAAAAATGAAGCCCAGAAGAGAAGACCTTCCAGGAAAATTCCAGAGCCAGAGGTAGACCCAGTACATTGTTTCTGTTTTTGTTTTGAGAGGAAGTCTCACTGTATGGCCCAGGCTGGAGTGCAGTGGAGCCATTTCACTCACTGTAACCTCTGCCTCCTTGGTTCAAGCTATTCTCCTGCCTCAGTCTCCTGAGTTGCTGCGATTACAGGAGCCCACCACCACGCCCAACTAATTTTTGTATTTTTAGTAGAGACAGGGTTTCACCATGTTGGCCAGGTTGGTCTCCAACTCCTGACCTTAAGTGATCCGCCTGCCTAGGCATCCCAAAGTCCTCCGATTACAGGCGTGAGCCACCGCACCCAGCAGACCTGGTAAGTTTTAATCAAGTACTCTGAACTATGCAACAAACACTAGGAAGTAATAGAAAAAAAAAAATCTAAAAATCCTCTGGAGAGTCAAAGAATTGCAGATTTTAAAAAGCATGAATACTTGAATTCGTGGTATTCAAAAACGACCTCGCACTTACTCGCATGTACAAACTGCCTGCCCACCTCTATCAGAGCATTTTTTCAAGCTGTGCTACAGTTAACTATGTACTGCCCAAAGCCAATCTGTCCCTGCAGATCATAAGCTCTTAACTACCAGGACTTCAGGAGAACAATCAAAACTTCAGAGAGAAGGGAGCCACCGAAACAGAGTTTATAGCAATGGGTCGGCAGGAGCTGATGACTGGAAGTGGGCTGTAGCCTTGGGTCTGGGACAGCGGAGGGCAGAGAAGGCAAAAGGGCCTGCATGACATGCTACAGGGCTAGGAGCCACAGCTGTGGTGATTAGTTCAGTTTTGTCTCGTATGTCTGTTACTTATACACCATCTCTTGTTCAGAAAGAACTTCAGGTTGAGTATTTGGACTCCTTGAGCCTTCTGCTGTTTGTCTCCGGGACGTTTAACACTCTTAAAAGGGGAAAACTGTCCAGTTCCATTATGCTTCCTGGGATATTACAGGTTTTTCAAAAGTTTGAGGAAAGCATCCACTGAGGAGTAATTCCACTTTCTCTGGTGGCTGAGAAATACGTGTCTGAGGGACCCCATCAAGCTGAGGTCGGAGTCTCCCCACCTATGGACCTCACCCTGGCTCCCCCCTCATAAATCTGACATCTAACTGTAACTGCCTTGGCCTCATTCCGTGGGTGTGGATGCTCCTGCGTGAAACGCATTTTCAGCCCGCCAAATTCTTGGGAGAGTTTCTTCCACTCTCCAGGCGCTGAGAGCTACAAAGTTCAATCTGGCTTTCCAGATTTTTTTTTTCTTCCCATTACTAACGGAAGAAATCAAGAAGCGCCAGGCAGAAGGGCCCTGCTCCCACCAATCAGAGCCCAGCCGAAGGCCAGAGCAGGAAGTGCGGCGGTGGGACGCGCGGTGACAACCTCTCGCCCCCCAGGACCCGCCGGCCTGGGCAGAGGTCGGTGAGGCCGCTTCGCGACAGCTCCAGCCCGCCCCTTTCGCTTTCTCCCGCCCAGCAAGTGCGAGGATAAATCACGGGGCGGGGGCAGTGCGCCCCCAGCAACCGCGCACCCCGCGCACAGAACCCCACTACAGGCGCGTCCCAGGCGGGTCTACCCAGACAACTCAGGCGGTGGCGCATAGCCCCACTGGCAGGGCAGCCGGGACTCACGCGCGCTGGTCCACGCAATCACCTATATAAGTGACAAAACACTCAGGAAGCCATCATGCGGGGCCAGGAAAGAGCCCCCACCCAGAGTCACGGACTCCCTCCTCTGAGGGTCCGCGCAGTCCCCTCGGTGAGTCTGGCGAAGCAGTATCACTGCAAGGGAGGGCGGGAAGGGCGTTGGAGTCTCCACACGCGGTGACCCGGACACCGTTCCACGAGTGGGTCCATGCAGGGCCCACTCTGCCGCACGCGGGGACCAGCCAGGCCGCGGAGGACCGGGCAGAACCCAGCGCCCGGGTCCATGGAGTCCCCTCCTCGGCAGACGCGGGGAGCCGGGGAGCAGTGGGGACCGGCCCGCAGTCGCAGGGGGCCTGGGACCCCCGTGCTGGCCCACGTGGTATCGCAGCAGACGCGAAGCCCCCGGTGCCACACGAGGCGGAGACAACGCCCAGGCGCACGGATCCGGGATCCCGACCCCGGAC
>NW_022313551.1:0-14961 GCF_002776525.5 Piliocolobus tephrosceles
CAAATATACAAGAAAAAAACAAACAACCCCATCCAAAAGTGGGGAAAGGATATGAACAGACATTTCTCAAAAGAAGACATTCATACAGCCAACAGACACATGAAAAAATGCTCATCATCACTGGCCATCAGAGAAATGCAAATCAAAACCACAATGAGATACCATCTCACACCAGTTAGAATGGCAATCATTAAAAAATCAGGAAACAACAGGTGTTGGAGAGGATGTGGAGAAATAGGAACACTTTTACACTGTTGGTGGGATTGTAAACTAGTTCAACCATTATGGAAAACAGTATGGCGATTCCTCAAGGACCTAGAACTAGATGTACCATATGACCCAGCCATCCCACTACTGGGTATATACCCAAAGGATTATAAATTATGCTACTACAAAGACACATGCACACGTATGTTTATTGCGGCACTATTCACAATAGCAAAGACTTGGAATCAACCCAAATGTCCATCAGTGACAGACTGGATTAAGAAAATGTGGCACATATACACCATGGAATAGTATGCAGCCATAAAAAAGGATGAGTTTGCGTCCTTTGTAGGGACATGGATGCAGCTGGAAACCATCATTCTTAGCAAACTATCACAAGAAGAGAAAAGCAAACACTGCATGTTCTCACTCATAGATGGGAACTGAACAATGAGCTCAGTTGGACTCGGGAAGGGGAACATCACACACTGGGGCCTATCATGGGGAGGGGGGAGGGGGAGGGATTGCATTGGGGAGTTATACCTGATATAAATGATGAATTGATGGGTGCTGACGAGTTGATGGGTGCAGCACACCAACATGGCACATGTATACATATGTAACAAACCTGCACGTTATGCCCATGTACCCTAGAACTTAAAGTATAATAATAATAATAAAAAAGAAATATCCTAAGACAAAAACTAGAAAAAAGTATTCTGAGAAATTGCTTTCTAATTTGTGAATTCATCTCACAGAGTTACAATTTCCTTACATGTAGCAGTTGTTTGCACTGTTTTTGTTGAATGTGAGAAAGGATATTTTGGATCGCTTTGAAGCCTATCCTGAGAAAGGAAATAACCTCATGTAAAAACTAGAAAGAAGCTTCCTGATAAAGTTCTTTGTGATATGTGAATTCATCTCGTGGATTTACATCTTTCTATTCATGGAGCAGTTTGCTAACACTGTTTTTGTGGAATCTGCAAAGGGTTATTTCAGAGCACATTCAGGTCAATAGTGAAAAACAAAATATCCTCAGATAGTAGCTAGAAAGAAGCATTCTGATAAAGTTTTTTCCGATGTGTGAATTTGTCTCATAGAGTTACACTCTTCTTTTCATGGAGCAGTTTGCTAACACTGTTTTCACGGAATCTGCAAAGGGATATTTGGGAGCACATTGAGGCCTATAGAGATAAAGGAAATATCCTCAGAAAAAAGCCAGAAAGAAGGTTTCTGAGAAACTGCTCTCTGATGTGTGAATTCATCTCACAGAGTTACACCCTTCTTTTTATAGAGCAATTTGATAACATTGTTTTTGGTGAATCGGCAATAGGATGTTTGGGAGCATATTGAAGCCTAAAGTGATGAAGGATATATCCTCAGATAAAATGAAAAAGAAGCTTTCTGAGAAACTGCTTTGTGATGTGAATTCATCTCACAGAGTAACACCGTTATTCTCATTGAGCAGTCTGCTAACACTGATTTCATGGAATCTGCAATAGGATATTTAAGAGTGCATTGAAGCGTATGGTGAGAAGGAAATATCCTCAGATAAAAACCGAAAAGTTACTTTCTGAGAAATTTCTGTGTGATATGTCTATTTATCTCACAGAGTTTCAGTGTTCTTTTCATTGAGCAGTTTGCTAACACTGTTTTCTTGTAATCTGTAATGGGATACTACAGAGCGCATTGAAGATTATGGTGTCAAAGGAAATATCCTCAGACAAAAACTAGAAAGAAACTTTCCGAGAAACTGCTTCCTAATTTATGAATTCATCTCAAAGAGTTACAATTTCCTTTCATGGAGCATTTTGTTAGCACTGTTTTTGTGGAATGTTAGAAAAGATATTTTTGATCGCATTGAAGCCTAGGCTGACAAAGGAAATATCCTCAGATAAAGACTAGAAAGAAGCCTTCTGAGAAACTTCTTTGTGATGTGTGAATTCATCTCACAGAGTTACACCTTTCTCTTCATGCAGAAGGTTGCTAACACCGTTTTCTTGGAATCTGCAGAGGGACATTTGGGAGCACATTGAGGCCTGTGGTGAAAAAGGAAATATCCCCAGATAAAAACTAGAAGGAAGCTTTCTGAGAAACTTCCTTGTGATATGTGAATTCATCTCACAGAGTTACACCATTCTTTTCATTAGGAAGTTTGCTAACACTGTTTTTGTGTAATTTGCAAAGGGATACTTTGGAGCAGATGGAAGCCTAAGGTGACAAAAGAAATACCATCGTATAGAAACTAGAAGGAAGCTTTTTGATGAAACTTTTTCTGACGTGTGAATTTATCTCACAGAGTTACACTGTTCTTTTCATTGGGCAGTTTCGTAGCCCTCTTTTGGGGGAATCTGCAATGGCAAATTTAGAGATGCATTGAAGCCTTTGGTGACAAAGGAAATATCCTCAGACAAAAACTAGAAAGATGCTTTCTGAGAAACTACTTTGTGATGTGAATTTACATCACAGAGTAATACTGTTTGTTTCATAGAGCAGTCTGCTAACACTGTTTTCGTGGAATCTTCAATAGGATATCTGGGATCTCATTGAAGACTAAGGTGACAACAAATTTTCCTCAGATAAAAACCAAAGAGAAGCTTTCTGAGAAATTGCTTTGTGATGCGTCCATTTACCTCACAGGGTTACACTGTTCTACTCATTGAGCAGTTTGCTAACACTGTTTTCTTGCAATCTGCAATAGGATACTTCAGAGCACATTGAGGCTTATAGTGTCAAGGGAAATACCCCCAGACAAAAACTAGAAAGAAGCTTTCTGAGAAATTGCTTTCTGATTTATGAATTCATCTCACAGAGTAACAATTTCTTTTCATGGAGCATTTCACTAGCACTGTTTTTGTGGAATGTGAGAAAGGATATTTTGGATCGCATTGAAGCCCATGATGCAAAGGATATATCCTCAGATAAAAAGTAGAAAGAAGCTTTCTGAGAAACTTCTTTGTGATGCGTGAGTTCATCTCACAGAGTAACACCTTTCTCTTCATGGAACAGTATGCTAACACTGTTCTCGTGGAATCTGCAAGGGATATTTCGGAGCTCATTGAGGCCTATGGTGAAAAAGGAAATATCCTCAGATAAAAACTAGAAAGAAGCTTTCTGAGAAACTTCCTTGTGATGTGTGAATTCATCTAACAGAGTTTCACAATTCTTTTCATTGAGCAGTGTCCTAACACTGTTTTCAAGGAATCTGCAAAGAGATGTTTTTGAGCATATTGAGGCCTATACTGAAAAAGGAAATTTCCTCAGATAACAATTAGCAGGAAACTTTCTGAGAAACTGTTTGTGATGTGTGAATTTATCTCAGACAGTTACACTGTTGTTTTCAAAGACAAGTTTGATAAAACTGCTTTCTTGGAATCCACAATTTGATATTTTGGAGCACATTGAAGCTGATGGCGGCAAAGGAAATATCCTCAGAGAAAACCTAGAAAGAAATTTTCTGAGAAACTTATTTCTGACTTGTGAATTCATCTGACAGAGTTAACACCTTTCCTTTCATTTTTTTAGGATCAGTTTTTTAGTACTGTTTTTGGGGAATCTAAGAAGGAATATTTTGGACTGCATTGAAGTCTATGGTGACAAAGAAAATATCCTCAGAAAAAACTAGAAAGAAACTTTGGGAAAAACTTCTTTGCGAAGTGTGAACTCATCTCACAGAGTTTCACCTTTCTTTTCATGGAGCAGTTTGTTAACACTGTTTCCATGGAATCTGCAAAGGGATATTTGGGAGCTCATTGAGGCCTATAGTGAAAAAGGAAATATCCTCAGACAAAAACTGGAAAGAAGCTTTCTGAGAAACTGGTTTGTGATATGAATTCATGTCACAAAGTAACACCATTCTTTTCATTGAACAGTCTGCTAACACGATTTCATGGAATCTGAAATAGGATATTTGGGAGCGCTTTGAAGCCTATGGTGACAAGGAAATATCCTCAGATAACAATCGAAAAGATGCTTTCTGATAAATGGCTTTGTGATGTGTCTATTTATCTCACAGAGTTACACTGTTGTTTTCATTGAGCAATTTGCTAACACTGTTTTCTTGTAACCGGCAATGGGATACTTCAGAACACATTGAAGCATATGGTGTCAAAGGAAATATCCTCAGACAAAAACTAGAAAGAAGCTTTCTGAGAAGCTGCTTTCTAATTTTTGAATTCATCTTACAGAGTTACAATTGCCTGTCATGGGGCATTTTGTTAGCACTGTATTTGTGGAACGTGAGAAAGGATATATTGGATCACATTGAAGCCTATACTGACAAAGGAAATATACTCAGATGAAAACTACAAACAAGCCTTCTGAGAAACTTCTTTGTGATGAGTGAATTCATCTCATGGAGTTACACTGTTCTTTTCATTGAGTAGTTTGCTAACACTGTTTTTTTTGGAATCTGCAATGGAATGTTTCAGAGAGCATTGAACATGATGGTGACAAAGGAAATATCCTAAGACGAAAACTAGAAACAAACTCTCTGAGAAACTGCTTTGTGTTGTGTTATTTCATCTCACAGAGTTACACCCTTCTTTTCATGGAGTAGTTCAGTAGCACTGTTTTTGGGGAATCTGAGAATAGATATTACAGATCACATTCAAACCTATAGTGACAAAGGAAATATCCTCAGAGAAAATCTAGAAAGAAGCTTTCTGAGAAACTGCTTTGTTATATGTGAATTCATCTCACAGAGGTACACTGTTCTTTTCATTGAACAGTTTGCTAACGCTGTTTTTGTGGAATCTGTATTGGGACATTCTGGAATGCATTGAATCTTATGGTGACAAAGGAAATATCCTCAGGAAAAACTAGAAAGAAGCATTCTGAGAAACTGTTTTGTGATTTGTGAATTTACCTAACAGAGTTACATCTTTCTTTTCAAGGAGCAGTTCGGTAGCAGTCTTTTTGGGGAATCTGAGGGGGAATATCTTGGATCACATTGAAGACAAAGCTGACAAAAAATATCCTCAGATAAAAACTAGAAAGAAGATTTCTGTGAAATTTCATTGTGATGTGTGAATTCATCTCACAGATAAACAACTTTATTTCCATGGAGTAGTTTGCTAACACTGTTTTCTTGGAATCTGCAAGGGGATATTTTGGAATGTATTGAGGCCTATGGTGAAAAAGGAAATATCCTCAGATAAGAACCAGAAAGAAACTTTCTGAGAACGTTCTTTGTGATGTGTGAATTTATTTCATAGAGTTACACCTTTGTTTTGATAGAGCAGTTTGCTAACACTGTTTTCGTGTGATCTGCAAGGGGATATTTGGGAGTGCATTGAGGCCTATTGTGAAAAACTAAATATCCTCAGATAAACAATAGAAAGAATATTTTGGAGAAATTGCTTTGTGATGTGTGAATTCACCTCACAGAGTTACACTGTTCTTTTCATTGAGCAGTTTGCTAACACTGTTTTCATGGAATCTGCAAAGGGATATTTGGGAGCACATTGAGGCCTATAGTAAAAAAGGAAATATCCTCAGATAAAAATTAGAAAGAAGATTTCAGAGGAACTGCTTTGTGATGCATTAATTCTTCTCACAGAGTTACCCTTTTCTTTTCATTGAGTCTTTTGTTAACACTGTTTTCCTGGAATCTGCAAAAGGATATTTGGGAGCACATTGAAGCTTATGGTGGAAAAGGAGATATCCTCAGATAAAAATCAAAAAGAAGCTTTCTGAGAAACTGCTTTGTGATGTGTGAATTGATCTTATAGAGTTACACTTTTCTTTCATTGAGCAGTTTACTAACACTGTTTTCTTGTAATCTGCAATGGGATATTTCAGAGTGCATTGAAGCTTACGTTGACAAAGGAAATTTAATCAAACAAAAACTAGAAAGAAGATTCCTGAGAAGCTTTTTTGTGATTTCTGAATTAGTTTTATGGAGTTACACGTTACATCTCATGGAGTAGTTCAGTTCATGGAGTAGCACTGTTTTTGGGTAATCTGAGAAGGGATATTTTGGATGGCATTGAGGCCTTTGGTGAAAAATCAAATATCCTCACATAAAAATTAGAAAGAGGCTTTCTGCGAAAGTTCTTTGTGATGTGTGAATTTATCTCACAGATCTACACATTTCTTTTCATGATGCAGTTTTCTAAATCTGTTTTCGTGGAATCTGCAAAGGAATATTTGGAAGCCAATTGAGCTCTATGGTGAAAAAGGGAATATCCTCAGATACTAATTAGAAAGAAGATTTCTGAGAATCTGCTTAGTGATGAGTGAATTCATCTCACAGAGTTACACTGTTATTTTAATTGAGCAGTTTGCTAACACTGTTTTCTTGGAATCTGCAATGGGATGTTTTGGACTGCATTGAAGCTTATGGTGACAAAGGGATTATTCTCAGACAAAAATTAGAAAGAAACTTTCTCAGAAACTGTTTGGTGATGTATAAATTCATCTCGCAGAGTTACACCTTTCTTTTCATGAAGCAGTTTGGTAGCACTGTTTTTGGGGAATCTGACAAGCGATATTGTGAAGCACATTGAAGCGTCTGGTGACAAAGGAAATATCCTCACATAAAAATCAAAAAGATGCTTTCTGTGAGACTGCTTTGTGATGTTTGAATTCATCTCTCAAAGTTACACCATTATTTTCATTGAGAAGTTTGCTAACACTTTTTCATGGAATCTGCAATGGGATATTCAGGAGCGCATGGAGGCCTATGGTGAAGAAGGAAATATCCTCAGATAAAAACTAGGAAGAAGTTTACTGACAAACAGTTTTGTGATATGTCAATTCATTTCACAGAGTTACACCATTATTTTCATGGAATTGTATGGTTGCACTGTTTTGGAGGAATCAGAGAAGGGATATTTGTGAACGCACTGAGGATTATGGTGACAAGGAAAGTATCCTCAGGTAAAAACTACAAAGAAATTTCCTGAGAAAGTTATTTGTGATGTGTGAATTCATCTCAAAGAGTTACACGTTTCTTTTCATGGAGCAGTTTGGAATCACTTTTTTTGTGGATTCCGCAAAGGGATATTTGGGAGCACATTGAGGCATATGGTGAAAAAGTAAATATCATCAGATAAAAAATAGAAATAACTTTTCTGAGAAACTACTTTGTCATCTATGAATTCATCTCACAGAGTTACACTGTTCTTTTCACTGAGAAGTTTGCTAACACTTTTTCCGTGGAACGTGCAATGGGATATTCGGTAGCACAATGAGGAATATGGTGAAAAGGGAAATATCATCAGATAAATACTGGAAAGAAGTTTTCAAAGAAACTGCTATGTGTTGTGTGAATTCATCTCATGGAGCAGTTTGTTAGCACTGTTTTTGGGGTATCTGAGAAGGGATATTTTGGATCACATTGAAGCCTATAGAGACAAAGTAAATATCTTCAGATAAAAACCAAAAAGAAGCTTTCTGTGGAACTGTTTTGTGATGTGTGAATTCATCTCACGAAGACACTCCATTCTTTTCATTGAGAAGTTTATTAACACGTTTTTCATGGAATCTGCAATATGATATTCTGGAGCACACAGAGGAATATGTTGAAAAAGGAAATATTCTCAGATAAAAGCTAGTAAGGATCTTACTGAGAAACAGCTTTGTGATTTGTGAATTCATTTCACAGAGTTATACCATTCTTTTCATGGAGCAGTATGGTAGCACCTTTTTTGGGGAATCAAACAAGGGATATTTGGGAGCGCTTTGAAGCTTATGGTGACAAAGGAAATATTCTTAGATAAAAACTACAAAGAAGTTTTCTGAGAACGTTCTTTGTAATGTTTGTATACATCTCACATAGTAACAACTTTCTTTTAATGGAGCAGTTTGCTAACACTCTTTTCGTGGAATCTGTGAAGGGATATGTGGGAGTGTATTGAGGCCTATGGTGAAAAAATAAATATCCTCAGATAAAAACTAGAAAGAAGCTTTCTGAGAAACAGATTTGTGATGTATGATTTTATCTCACAGAGTTACACCATTTTTTCATGGAGTAGTTTGGTAACACTATTTTTGGGGAATTCGCGAGTGCTTTGAGGCCCAAGGTGAAAAAGGAAATATGCTCAGACAAAAACAAGAAAGAAGCTTTCTGAGAAACTACTTAGTTACTTGTAAATTCATCTCACAGAGTTACATGATTCTTTTCACGGAGCAGTTTGGTAGCACTGTTTTTGGAGAATCTGAGAAAGGATATTTTGGTTTGCATTGAAGCATATGGTTACAAAGGAAATAATTTCAGATAAAAGATGGAAAGAAGCTTAATGAGAAACCACTTTGTGATATATTAATTCATCTCACAGAGTTACATGATTCTTTTTATGGATCTGAATAGTAGCCTGTTGTTGGGAAATCTGAGAATGTATATTTTTTATTTCAATGAGGCCTATGGAGACAACGGAAATATTGTGAGATAAAAACTAAAAAGAAGCATTCTGAGAAACTGCTTTGCAACGTGTGAATTCATCTTACAGAGTTACATTGTGCTTTTATTGAGCAGTTTGCTAACACTGTTTCCTTGGAATCCGAAATGGGATACGTTGGAGCGCATTGAAGTCTATGGTGTCATACGAAATATCCTCTGATAAAAAGTAGAAAGAAGCTTTCTGAGAAACTTCTTTGTGATGTGTGTGTTCATCTCACAGAATGACACCTTACTTTTCATGGAGGAGTTTGCTAACACTGCTTTTGTGGAATCTACAAAGGGATAATTGGGAGCGAGTTGAGGCTGATGGTGAAAAAGGAAATATCCTCAGACAAAAACCAAAAAGAAGCTTTCTGAGAAACTGCTTTATGATGTGTGAATTCATCTCACAGATTTGCACTTTTCTTTTCATGGAGCAGTTTGTTAACACTGTTTTCGGGGAATCTGCAAAGGGATGTTCATGAGCTCTTTGAGGCCTATGGTGAAAAAGCAAATATCCTCAGACTAAAACTAGAAAGAAGCGTTCTAAGAACTCACTTTGTGATGTGATAATTAATCTCACAGAGTAACTCAATTCTTTTTCTTGATCAGTTTGGTAGCAATGTTTTTGGAGAATCTGCAAAGGGATATTTGGGAATGCATTGAAGTCTATGGTGACAAAGGAAATACCCTCAGATAAAATAGAAACAAGCTTTGTGAGGAACTGCCTTGTGATATGTGAATTCATTTCACAGAGTTACCCTGTCCTTTGTATTGAGCAGTTTGCTAGCACTGTTTTCTAGGAATCTCGACTGGGATATTTTGGTGTGTATTGAAGCTTATGGTGAGAAAGGAAGTATGTTCATATAAAAAATAGAAAGAGGGTTTCTGGGAAACTGCTTTTTGATGTGTCAATTCATCTCACAGAGTTACACGAATCTTTTCATGGATCAATTTTCTAGCCCTGTTTTTGTTGGATGTGAGAAGGGATATTTGGGATTGCATTGAAGCCTTTGGTGAAAAGGAAATATCCTCAGATAAAAATGAGAAAGAACTTTTGTGAGGAAGTTCTTTGTGATATATGAAATCACCTCACAGAGTTACAACGTTCCCCTCAATGAGTAGTTTGATAACAATGTTTTTGTTTAATCTGCAATAGCATATTTGGGAGTGCAATGAAGCCTATGATGACAAAGGAAATATCCTCCAATAAAAAAACAAAAAGCAGCTTTCCGAGAAACTGCTTCAAGATTTGTGAATTCATCTCACAGAGTTAAACTGTTCTTTTCTTTGAACAGTTTGCTACACTGTTTTCTTGGAATCTGCAATGGTATGTTTTGGAACGCATTCAAGCTCATGGTTAAAAAGGAAATATCCTCAGAGAAAAACTAGAAAGAAGATTTCTGAGAAGCTACTTTGTGATTTGTGAATTCATCAAACAGTGTAACATGTTTCATTTCATGTAGCAGTTTGGTAGCACTGTTTTTGAGGAATCTGAGAAGGGATACTTTGGATTGCATTAAAGCCTATGTTGAAAAGGAAATACCCTCTGATAAAAGATAGAGAGAAGCGTTCTGAGAAAGTTCTTTGTGATGGGTGTATTCATCTCATAGTTACACTCTTCTTTTCATGTAGCCATTTACTAACACTGTTTTTGTGGAATCTGCAAATGGATATTTGTTAGTGCATTGAGGCCTAAAGTGAAAAAGGAAATACCTGCAGATAAGAACCAGAAAGAAGCTTACAGAGAAACTGCTTTGTGATGTGAGAATTCATCTCACAGAGTTACACTGTTCTTTTCATTGAGCAATTTGATAACACAGTTTTTGTGGAATCTGCATTAGGATATTTGGGAGCACATTGAAGCTTATGGAGACAAAGGAAATATCCTCAGACAGAAGCTAGAAAGAATCTTTCTGCCAAAGCCTTTGTGATTTGTGAATTCATCTCACAGCATTACACGATTCTTTTAATGGTTCATTTTGGTAGCACCATTTTTGAGGAATCTGAGAAGGGATATTTGGGATTGCATTGAAGTCTATGGTGACAAAGGAAATATCCTCAGATAAAAACTAGAAAGGATCTCTTTGAGAAGGCTCTTTATGATGTGTGAATTAATCTCACAGAAGTTCAACCATTCTTTTCATTGAGCAGTTTGCTATCACTCGTTACGTGGAATCTGCAACAGAATATTTGGGAGCTCATTGAAGCCTGCGGTGACAAAGGAAATATCCTCAGATAAAAAACAAAAAGAATTTTCTAAGACACTGCTTTGTGATGTGTGAATTGAACTCAGAGAGTTACACTGTCCTTTTCACTGAACAGTTTGCTTACACTGTTTTCTCAGAATCTGCAATGAGGTATTTTGGAGTGTATTGAAGATTATGCTGACATAGGAAATATCCTCAGACAAAAACTAGAAAGAAACTTCCTGAGGAACTGCTTCATGATTTGTGAATTTATCTCATAGAGTGACACCTTTCTTTTCATGCAGCAGTTTGGTAGCACTGTTTTTGGGGAATCTGAGAAGGGATATTTGGGATGACATTGAAGCATATATGCACAAAGGAAATATCCTCAGATAAAAACTAGAAAGAAGCTTTCTGAGAAACTTCTTCAAGATGTGTGAATTCACCTCACAGTGTTACACCTTTCTTTTCATGGAGCCGTTTGTTAACACTGTTTTTGTGGAATCTGCAAAGGGATACTTGGGAGCGCACTGAGGCCTATGGTGAAAAAAGAAATACCCTGAGATAAAAACTAGAAGGACGCTTTTTGAGAAACTGCTTTGTGATGTGTGAATTCACCTCACAGCGTTACATTGTTCATTTAATTGAGCTGTTTGTTAACCCTGTTTTCATGGACTCTGCAGTGGAATAGTTCGGAGCTCATTGAAGTTTATGGTGACAAAGGAAATATCCTCAGACATAAACTATATAGAAGCTCTCTAAGAAACTGCTTTTTGATGTTTGAATTCATCTCACAGAGTTACACAATGCCTTTTATGGAAGCGTTTTGTAGCACTGTTTTTGTGGAATCTGAGAAAGGATATTTTGTATCACATTGAAGCTTGTGGTGACCTCAGATAAAACTAGAAAGAAGCTTTCTGAGAAATTTCTTCGTGATGTGTGAATTCATCTCACACAGTTACAGCTTTCTTTTCTTGGAGCAGTTTGCTAACACTGTTTTTGTGGAATCTGCAAAGGGATATTTGGGAGTGCATTGAAGCCTATGATGACAAAGAAAATATCCTCAGATAAAAGCCAAAAACAAGCTTTCTGAGAGACTGCTTTGTGATGTGTGAATTGATCTCAAAGAATTACACTGTTCTTTTCATTGTGCAGTTTACCAACACTGTTTTCTGGATCATGCAATGAGATATTTCGGAGTGCATTAAGGCTTAGGGTGACAAAGGAAATATCCTCAGGCAAAAACTAGATAGAAACTTTCCATCTGCTCTGTGATTTTTGAATTCATCTCACAGAGTTACACAATTCTTTTCATGGAGCAGTTTGGTTGCACTAATTTTGGGAAGTCTGAGAAGGGATATTTTGGATCACATTGAAACCTACTGTGACAAAGGAAATATCCTCAGATAAAATCTAAAATGAAGCTTTCTGACAAAGTTCATTGTTATGTGTGAATTAATCTCACAGAATAACAGCTTTCTTTTCATGGAGCAATTTGCTTACACTGTATTTGTGGAATCTGCAAAAGGATACTTGGGAGCACATTGAGGACTATGTTGACAAAGGACGTATCCACAGATAAAAAGTAGAAAGAGGCTTTCTGAGAAACTGATTTGTGATGGATGAATTCATCTCACAGAGTTCAACCGTTCATTTCGTTTATTAGTTTGCTAACACTCTTTTCTTGGAATCTGCAATGAGGTGTTTCAGAGCATATTGAAACTGATGGTGACAAAGGAAATATCCTCAGACGAAAACTAGAAAGAAGCTTCCTGAGAAACTGCTTTGTGATTTGTGAATACATCTCACAGAGTTACACCTTCCTCTTCTTGGATTAGTTTGGTAGCACTGTTTTTGGGGAAAGAGAAAAGGGATATTTTGGATAACATTGAAACCTATATTGACAAAGGAAATATACTCAGATAAAACTAGAAAGAAGATTTCTGGGTAACTTCTTCATTATGTGTGCATTCATCTCACAAAGTTACACTTTTCTTTTCATGGAGCAGTTTGTTAACACTATTTTCATGGAATATGCAAAGGCTTATTTGGGAGCATATTGTGGCCTATGGTGTTAAAGGAAATATCCTGAGATAAAACCTAGAAACACGCTTTCTGGGAAACTGCTTTGTGATGTGTGATTCATCTCACAGCATTACACTGTTCATTTCATTGAGCAGTTTGCTAATTCAGTTTTTATGGAATCTGCAATGGCATATTTCGGAGCGTATTGAAGCTTATGGTGACAAAGGAAATATACTCAGACAAAAACTAGAAAGTCTTCTGAGAATTGCTTTGTGATTTGTGAATTCTTCTTACAAAATTATGCAATTCCTTTTATGGAGCAGTTTGGTAGCACTGTTTTTGGGGAATTGGAGAAGGGATATTTTGGATTGCATTGAAGAGTATGGTGACAAAGGAAATATCCTCAGATAAAAACAGTAAAGAAGCTTTCTGAGAAAGTTCCTTGTGATGTGTGAATTCATCTCGCAGAGTTACAGCTAACTTTTCATGGAGCAGTTTGCTAACACTGTTTTCGTGGAACCTGCAAAGGGAAATTTTGGAGTGCATTGAGGCCTATGTTATAAAAGGAAGTATTCACATGTAAAAACTAGAAAGAAGGTTTCAGAGAAAACGCTTTGTGATGTTTAAATTCATCTCAGAGAGATACACCATTCTGTTCATCGAGTAGTTTGCTAACACTGTTTTCTTGGAATTTGCAAAGGGATATATAGGAGTGCATTGAGGCCTATATATAACAGGCCTATATAACAGGAAATATCCTCAGTAAAAACTAGGAAGACGCTTTCTGAGAAACTGCTTTCTGATATGTGAATTCATCTCATAGATTTACATGGTTCTTTTCAATGAGCAGATTGCAGAGGGGGGCGGAGCAAGATGGCCGAATAGGAACAGCTCCAGTCTCCAACTCCCAGCACAAGCGACACAGAGGACCGGTGATTTCTGCATTTTAAACTGAGGTACTGGGGTCATCTCACTAGGGAGTGCCGGACAATTGGTGCTGGTCAGCTGCTGCAGCCGGACCAGTGAGAGCTGAGGAAGGGCGAGGCATCGCCTCACCTGGGAAGCACAAGGGGGAAGGGAATCCCTTTTCCTAGACAGGGGAAATGAGACACACAACATCTGGAAAATCGGGTAACTCCCACCCCAATATTGAGCTATAAGCAAACGGGCACACAAGGAGAATATACCCCACACCTGGCCGGGAGGGTCCCACATCCACGGAGCCTCCCTCCTTGCTAACACAGCAGTCTGCAGCGATCTAACCGCAAGGCAGCAGCGAGGCTGGGGGAGGGGCGCCCGCCATTGCTGAGGATTAAGTAGGTAAAGAAAGCCGCTTGGAAGCTCGAACTGGGTGGAGCTCACAGCAGCTCAAGGAAATCTGCCTTTCTCTGTAGACTCCGCCTCTGGGGACACGGCACAGCTAAAAAATAACAGGGGAAGCAGCAGAGGCCTGTGCAGACATGAACGACTCTGTCTGACAGCTTTTAAGAGAGCAGTGGATCTCCCAACACAGAGCTTGAGATTTGAGAATGGACAGACTGCCTGCTCAAGTGGGTCCCTGATCCCTGAGTAGCCTAACTGGGAGACATCCCCACTAGGGGCAGTCTGACACCCCACACCTCATAGGGTGGAGTACACCCCTGAGAGGAAGCTTCGAAAGTAAGAATCAGACAGGTGCACTCGCTGTTCAGCAATATTCTATCTTCCGCAACTTCTGCTGCTGATACCCAGGCAAACAGGGTCTGGAGTGGACCTCAAGCAATCTCCAACAGACCTACAGCTGAAGGTTCCGACTATTAGAAGGAAAACTATCAAACAGGAAGAACACCTATACGAAAACCCCATCAGTACGTCACCATCATCAAAGACCAGAGGCAGATAAAACCATGAAGATGGGGAAGAAGCACGGCAGAAAAGCTGAAAATTCAAAAAATCAGAGCACATCTCCCCCTTCAAAGGAGTGCAGCTCATCGCCAGCAACGGATCAAAGCTGGTCAGAGAATGACTTTGACGAAATGAGAGAAGAAGGCTTCAGTCCATCAAACTTCTCAGAGCTAAAGGAGGAATTACATACCCAGCGTAAATAAATTAAAAGTCTAGAAAAAAGAGGGGAAGAATTGACAGCTAGACTAATTAATGCAGAGAAGGTCATAAACG
>NW_022313551.1:14971-27571 GCF_002776525.5 Piliocolobus tephrosceles
CCATCAGAGAAATGCAAATCAAAACCACAATGAGATACCATCTCACACCAGTTAGAATGGCAATCATTAAAAAATCAGGAAACAACAGGTGTTGGAGAGGATGTGGAGAAATAGGAACACTTTTACACTGTTGGTGGGATTGTAAACTGGTTCAACCATTATGGAAGAGAGTATGGCAATTCCTCAAAGATCTAGAACTAGATGTACCATATGACCCAGCCATCCCACTACTGGGTATATACCCAAAGGATTATAAATTATGCTACTACAAAGACACATGCACACGTATGTTTATTGTGGCACTATTCACAATAGCAAAGACTTGGAATCAACCCAAATGTCCATCAGTGACACACTGGATTAAGAAAATGTGGCACATATACACCATGGAATACTTTGCAGCCATAAAAAAGGATGAGTTTGCGTCCTTTGTAGGGACATGGATGCAGCTGGAAACCATCATTCTTAACAAACTATCACAAGAAGAGAAAACCAAACACCGCATGTTCTCACTCATAGGTGGGAACTGAACAATGAGCTCACTTGGGCTCGGGAAGGGGAACATCACACAATGGGGCCTATCATGGGGAGGGGGGAAGGGGGAGGGATTGCATTGGCAGTTATATCTGATATAAATGACGAATTGATGGGTGTTGACGAGTTGATGGGTGCAGCACCCCAACATGGCACAAGTATACATATGTAACAATCCTGCACGTTATGCACATGTACCCTAGAACTTAAAGTATAATAAAAAAAAAAGAAAAGAATCACGTAACTCTGTGAGATGAATTTACATATCACAAAGCAATTTCTCAGAAATATTCTTTCTAGTTTTTGTTTGAGAATATTTCCTTTTTCTACATAGGCCTTAATGGCCAAGGCAATATCCCCTTGCATATTGCATGAAAACGGTGTTAGCAAAGTGTTCCATGAAAATAAAGGTGCAAATTTGTGAGATAAATTCACACATCACAAAGCAGTTTCTCAGAAAGCTTCCTTTTGGTCTTTGTCTGAGAATATTTCTTTTGCAACCATTGGCTTCAATGTGCTCCCAAATATTCTACTGCAGATTCCACAAAAACAGTGCTGTCAAACTGCTCAGTGAAACACCTGTGTATCTCAATGAGATAAATTCACCCATCCAAAAGTAGTTTCTCAGAAAGCGTTTTTCTAATTTTTACCTGAGGATATTTCCTTTTCCACCATAGGCTTCAATGCACTCCCAAATATCCCTTTTCAGACACCACAAAAACAGTGATGTCACAGTGCTCCCTCAACAGAAACGTTTAGCCCCATGAGATGAATGAAAACATCACAAAGGAGTTTCTGCAAAAGCTTCTTTCCAGTTTTTACCTGAAGAATTTTCTTTTTTCATATTAGGCCTCTATGCTCCCCCAAATATCGCTTTTCCTTTTCCCCAAAAACAGTGCTACCAAACTGTGCAATGAAAAGAAAGGTGTAACTCTGTGAGATAAATTCACCCATCACAAAGAAGTTTCTTCGAAAGCTTCTTTCTAATTTCAATCTGAGGATATTTCCTTTTTCACCATTGGCTTCAATGTGCCCCCAAATAACTTTTCTCAGATACCACAAAAACATTGTTGCCGAACTGCTCAATCAACAAGAAGTTTAAACTCTATGAGATGAATACACACATCACAAAACTGTTTCTCGTAAAGCTTCTCTCCAGTTTTTAACTGATGTTATTTCTTTTTTCACTATAGGTCCCTAGGAGCTGCAGAATATCCCTTTGCAGATTCCATAAGAACAGTGCTGCCAAACTACTCAAAGAAAATATATGTGGAACTTTGTCTGATGAATTCACCCATCACAAAGAAATTTCTCAGAATGCTTCTTTCTAGTTTTTATCTCAGGATATTTCCTTTTCCATCATAGGCTTCCATGGGCTCCCAAATATCCCTTCTCAGACACAACAGAAAGAGTGATGACAAGCTGCTCTCCCAACAGAAAGGTTTACCTCTACGAGATTAATGCATGCATCATAAAGAAGTTATCAGAAACTATCTCTCCAGTTTCAACCTGAAGATATTTCCTTTTTCAACATTGGCATCTATCTGCTCTCAAAAATCCCTTTCCATATTCCCACAAAACAGTGTAACAGTGTTATCAACCTGCTCAATGAAAAGAAAGATTTAACTCTGTGAGATGAATTCACTCATCACAAAACAGTCTCTCAGAAAGCTTCTTTCTATTTTTTATCAGAGGGTATTTCCTTTTTCACCATAGGCTTCTCTGTGCTACGAATATCACTTTGTAGATTCCACAAAACAGGGTTACCAAACTTCTCAATGAAAATAAAGGGTTACCTCTGGGAGATGAATTCAACCATCACAATGAAATTTCTCAGAAAGCTCTTTTCCAGTTTTTACTGTGCATATTTACTTTTCCACCCTCAGCCTCAATGCACTCCCAAATATCACTACTCAGACACCATAAAAAAGTTTTTATCGGCAGTTATTTCCTTTTTCACCATAGGCCTCCATAATATCCCTTTGCAGATTCCATGAAAACGGTGCTACCAAACTGCTCAAAAAAAAAAGAAAGGTGTAACTGTGTCTGATGAATTCACCCATAACAAAGAAGTATCTCTGAAAGCTCCTTTCTAGTTTTTATCTGTGTGTATTTACTTTTCCACCATTAGCCTCAATGCACTCCCAAATATCCCTTCTCAGACACCACAAATACAGTGATGCCAAACTGCTCAATCCAAAAAATGGTTTATCTATATGAGGTGAATACACACATCACAAAACAGTTATTCAAAATCTTGTCTCCAGTTTGGTCTGAAGATTATTCCTTTTTCATCATAGACCTTTATGAGCTCCCAAAAATCCCTTTGCATATTACCCAAAAAGAGTGCTACCAAACTTCTCAATGAAAAGAAAGGTGTAACTCTGTACGGTGCATTCATCCATCACAAAGAAGTTTCTCAGAAGGCTTCTTTCTAGTTTTTATATGATGATATTTCCTTTGTCACTGTAAGCTTCAATGCACTCCAAAATATCAGAATGCAGATTCCAAGAAAACAGTGTAGGCAAAATGCTAACTGAAAAGAAAGGTGCAACTCTGTAAGGTGAATTCACATATCACAAAAATCTTTCTCAGAAAGATTCTTTCTAGTTTTTATCTGAGGATATTTCCTTTGTCACCGTAAGGTTCAATGTGCTCGGAAATATCCCATTGCAGAATCCAAGAAGAGTGTTAGCAAACTGTTAAATGAAAAGAACAGTGTAACTCTGTGAGATGAATAGACACATCACAAAGCAGTTATTCTGAAAGCTTCTTTTTGGTTTTTATCTGAGGATATTTCCTTTTTCAATATAGGATTCAATGCGCTCCCAAATATCCTTTAGCAGATTCTAAGAAAACAGTGTTAGAAACCTGCTCAATGAAAAGAAAGGTGTGACTCTGTGAGATGAATTCACATATCATGAAGTTTCTCAGAAAGCTTCTTTCTAGTTTTTATCCCTGGGTGCTTCCTTTTTCAAGGTAGGCCTCAATGAGCCCCCAAATATCCCTTTGCTGTTTCCATGAAAACGGTGTTAGCAAACTGCTCCATGAAAAAAAAGCTGTAACTGTATGAAATCAATTCACACATCACAAAGAGCATTCTCAGAAAGCTTCTTTCTAGTTTTTATCTGAGGATATTTCCTTTGTCTCCATAGGCTTCAATGTGATCCAAAATATCCCTTCTCAGATACCCCAAAAATAGTGATACCAAAATACTGCATGAAAAGAATCTTTTAATTCTGTGAGACGAATTGACACATCACAAAGCACTTCCTCAGAAACCTTCTTTCTTGTTTTTACGTGAGGGTATTTCCTTCGTAACCCTAAGCTTCAATGCACTCCAAAATATCTCATTGCATATTCCAAGAAAACACTGTTAGGAAACTTCTCAATGGAAAGAACAGTGTAACTCTGTGAGATCAATTCACACATCACAAGGTCGTCTCACAGAAAGCATCCTTATAGTTTTATCCGAGGATATTTTATTTTTCACCATAAGCCTCAGTGCGCTCCCAAAGATTCCTTTGCAGTTTCCACGAAAACAGTGTTAGCAAACTGCTCCAAGAAAAGAAAGCTGTAATTCTGTGAGATGAATTCACACATCACAAAGAACTTTCTCAGAAAGCTTCTTTCCAGTTTTTATCTGAGGATATTTCCTTTTTCACCACAGGCCTCATTGCATTCAAAAATACCCCATTGCCGATTCCACGAAAACATTGTTACGAAGTGACTCCATGGAAAGAAAGGTGTATCTCTGTGAGATGATTTCACACATCACAGAGAAGTTTCTTAGAAGGTTTCTTTCTAGTTTTTAATCGAGGATATTTCCTTTGTCACTATAGGCTTCAATGCGATCCAAAATACCTCTTCTCAGATTCCCCAAAAACAGTACTACCAAACAGCTCCATATAAAGAATTGGGTAACTCTGTGAGAAAACTCAAAAATCAAAAGGGAATTTCTCAGACAGCTTCTTTAATTTTTTTCTGAGGATATTTCCTTTGTCATCATAAGCTTCAATATACTTCAAAATATACCATTGCAGACTCCACGAAAACAGTGTTAGCCAACTGCTTGATGAAACGAACAGTGTAACACTGTGAGATGAATTCACACATCACAAAGCAGTTTCTCAGAAAGCATCTTTCTAGCTTTTATCTCAGGATATTTCTTTTTTCACCATTGGCCTCAATGTGCTCCCAAATATCCCTTTGGAGATTACAGAAAAGCAGTATTAACAAACTGCTCAATAAAAGAACAGTGTAACTCTCCGAGATGAATTCACGCATCAAAAAGCAGCTTCTCAGAAGATTCTTTTTGGTTTTTATCTGAGGACATTTCCTTCATCACTATAGGTTTCAATGCTCACCCAAATATCCTATTGCAAAGTGCTCAATGAAAAGAACGTTGAAAATCTTTGAGATGAATTCACACATCACAAATCAGTTTCTCAGAAAGCTTTTCTAGTTTTTTTTTTTCTGGTGATATTTACTTTTTCACTATAGATCTCAAAGCACTCCCAAATATCCCTTTGCATATTCCATGAACACAGTGTTAGCTAACCACTTCTTGAAAAGAAAGGTGTAACTTTCTGAGATAAACTCTCACATCACAAAGAATTTTCTTTCTCAGTAAGTTTCTTTCTAGTTTTTATTTGAGTATATTACATTTGTCACCATAGACTTCAAAGCCATTCAAAAAAATTCCTTCTCAGATTCCCCAAAATCTGTGCTACCAAACAATCCATGAAAGGAATCGTGTAATTCTATAAGATGAATTCACACATCACAAAACGGTTTCTCAGAATACTTCATTCTTATTTTATCTGAGGATGTTTCCTTTTTCACTATACTCCTCAATGTACTCCCAAATGTCCCTTTCCAGATACCACGGAAACAGCGTTAGAAAACTGCTATATGAAAAGAAAGGTGTAACTTTGTGACATGAATTTACACATCACAAGGAACTTTCTCAGAATGTCTCTTTCTGGATTTTATCTGAGGTTATTTCCTTTGTCACCATAGGCTTCAAAAACAGAGCTACCAAACTGCTCCGTGAAAACAGAGGTGTAACTCTGTGAGATGCATTCAAACATCAGAAAGTTGTTTCTCAGAAAGCTTCCTTCTAGTTTTTAACTGAAGATATTTCCTTTTTCACCATATTCCTCAATGGGCTCCCAAATATCCCATTGCAGAATGAACAAAAAAGTGTTAGCAAACTGATCAATGAAAAGAACAGTGTAACTCTGTGAGACGAATTCACACATCACAAGGAACTTTCTCAGAAAGCTTCTTTTGGTTTTTATCTGAGGATATTTCCTTTGTCACCATAAACTTCAATGTGCTCCCAAGTATAATATGTCAGATTCCACAAAAACAGTATTATCAAACCGCCCAATGAAAAGAACAATGTAACTTTGTGATATGAATTCACACATCACAAAGCAGTTTCTCAGAAAACTTCCTTTTCATTTTTATATGAGGATATTTCCCTTTTCACTATACACCTCAATGGGCTCCCAAATATCCCTTTGCAGATTACACGAAAACAGTGTTAGAAAACTGCTCCATGAAGAGAAAAGTGTAACTCTGTGAGATGAATTCACACATCCACACATCACAAAGAACATTCTCAGACAGCTTCTTTCTATTTTTTAACTAAGGATATTTCCTTTGTCACCATAGGCTTCAAGGTGATCCAAAATATCTGTTGTGAGATTCCCGAAAGGCAGTGCTACCTAGTGATCCATGAAAAGAATCATGTAATTCTGTGAGATGAGTTAACACATCACAAAGCAGTTTCTCAGGAAACGTCTTTCTAGTTTTTATATGAGGATATTTCCCTTGTCACCATAAGATTCAATGCACTCTGAAATATCCCATTCCAGATTCCAAGAAAACAGTGCTAACAAACTGCTCCATAAACATAACAGTGTAACTCTGTGAGATGAATTCACACATCACAAAGTAGTTTCTCAGAAAGATTCTATCTAGTTTTTATCTGAGGAGATGTCTTTTTTCACCATAGGACTCAATGCACTCCAAATGGGATTCCAAGAAAATAGTGTTAGGTAACTGCTCCATGAAAAGAAAGGTGTAACTCTGTGAGACGAATTCACAAATCACAAAGCAGTTTCTCAGAAACCTTCTTTCAATTTTTTGTATCAGGAAATTTTCTTTCTCTCCATAAGCTTCAATGTGGTTTGAAATTACATATTCCAAGAAAACAGTGTTAGAAAACTGCTAATGAAATGAACAGTGTAACTCTGTGAGATAAATCCACACATCACAAAGCAGTTTCTCAGAAAGCATCTTTTTAGTTTTTATCTGAGAATATTTCCTTTGTCACCATAGGCTTTAATATGATCCTAAATATCCTTTTGCAGATTCCCCCAAAACAGTGTTATCAAACTGCTGTATGGAAACAGGAGTGTACCTATGCGAGATGAATTCACATATCACAAATAAGGTTCTTATAAAGCTTCTTTCTGGTTTTTATCCGAAGATATTTCTTTTGTCACCATAGGCTTCAAAGCAATCCAGAATATTCCTTCTCAGATTCCCGAAAAACAGTGCTGTCAAACTGATCCATGAAAACAATGGAGTAACTCTGTTAGGTGAATTGACACATCACAAAGCGGTTTCTCTGAAAACTTCTTTCCAGTTTTTATAGGAGTATATTTCCTATGTCACCATAAGCTTCAATAAACTCTGAGATATCTTATTGTAGATCCCAAGAAAACAGTGTTAACAAACTGCTCAATGAAAAGAAAAGTATAACTCCATGAGATGAATTAACACATTATAAAACAGTTTCTCAGAAAGCTTCTTTCTCTTTTCTTTATCTGAGGATATTTCCTTTCTCACCATAGGCCTCAATACGCTCCCAAATATCCCTTTGCAGATTCCATGAAAACAGTGTTACCACACTGCTCAATGAATAGAAAGGCGTAACCTTGTGAGGTTAATTGACAAATCACAAAGATGTTTCTCATAAAGCTTCACTTTAGTTTTTATCTGAGGGTAATTCCTGTATTATCATAGGTTTAAATGCAATCCAAAATACCCTTTCTCAGATTCCCCCAAAACAGTGCTACCAAACTGTTCCACAAAAAGTGAGGTGTAGCTCTGTGAGATGAATTCACACAACACAAAGCAGTGTCTTTGAAAGCTTCCTTCTAGTATTTATCTGAGGATATTTCCTTTTCCACCATATTCCTCAATGTGCTACTGAATATCCCATTGCAGATTCCACAAAAAAAGTGTTAACAAACTTCCCAATGAAAAGAACAGTATAACTCTGTAAGATGAATTCACACATGACAAAGTAGTTTCTCAGAAGGCTTCTGTCTATTTTTTATCTGAGGATATTTCCTTTTCCACCACAGGCATCAAGGCACTCCCAAATATCCCTTTGCAGATTCCACAGAAAGAGTGATATCAAACTACTCCATGAAAAGTAACATGTAACTCTGTGAGATGAACTCACACACATATCTCAAAGACGTCTCTCAGAGACCTTCTTTCTAGTCTTTGTTTGAGAATATTTCCTTTGTCATGATAGGCTTAAATGCGATTCAAAACAACCCTTCTCAGATTCTCCCAAAACAGTGCTACCAAACTTCTCCATGAAAAGAATTGTGTAACTCTGTGAAATGAAATAAAAAATCACAATGTAGTTTATCAAGCAACTCATTTCTAGTTTTTGTCTGTGGATTTTTCTTTTACACTATAGGCTTCAATGCACTCCCAAATGTCTCTTCAAAGATTCCATGAAAACAGTGTTAGCAAAGCGTTCCATGAAAAGAAAGGTGTAAAGCTTTGAGATGAATTCACACATCATAAATAATTTATCAGAAAACAATCTTTGTAGTTTTTATCTGAGGATATTTCCTTTGTCACCATAAGCTTCAATGCACACCCAAATATCCCTTCTCTGATTTCCCAAATACAGTGCTACCATACTACTCCATGAAAAGAATGGGGTACCTCTGTAAAATGAATTCACACATCACAAAGCTGTTTTTCAGTAAGCTTCTTACTGGTTATTACCTGAGGAGATTTACTTTTTCAACATATTCCTCTATGAGCTCCCGAATATCTGATTGCTAAAAGTTTGTTAGCAAACTTTTCAATGAAAAAAAGTTGTAAATTTGAGAGATGAATTCACACAACACAAAGAAGTTTCACAGAAAGCTTCTTTTTGGTATTTATCTGAGGATATTTCCTTTGTCACCAGAGGCTTCAATGTGCTCCAACATATCCTATTGCAGGTTCCAGAAAATCAGTGTTATCAAACTGCTCAATGACAAGAACAGTGTAACACTGTAAGATGAATTCACACATCACAATGCAGTTTCTCAGAAAGCTTCTTTCTAGTTTCTAACTGAGGATGTTTCCTATTTCACCATAGGCCTCAAGGTGCTCCCAAATATCACTTTGCACATTCCACGAAAACAGTGTTATCAATCTTCTCTATGAAAAGAAAGGTGTACCTCTGTGGGAACAATTCACACATCATAAAGCAATTTCTCAGAAAGCTTCTTTCTAGTTTTTATCTGAGGATATTTCCTTTGTCACCATAAGCTCCAAAGCAATCCCAAATATCGCCTACCAGATTCCCAAAAAACAGTGTTACCAAACATCTCCATGAAAAGTATCATGTAACACTGTGAGATGAATTCACAAATCACAAAGCAGTTTCTCAGAAAGCTTCTATCTAGTTTTTTTATGAGGATATTTCCTTTGTCACCATAAGCTTCAATGCACTCCAAAATATCCCATTGCAGATTCCAAGAAATCAGTGTTAGCAAACTCCTCAATGAAAAGAACACTTTCACTCTGTGAGGTGAATTCACCAATCAAAAAGCAGTTTCTCAGAAAGCTTCTTTTACGTTTTTGTCTGAGGATATTTCCTTTGTCACCATAGGCTTCAATGCCTTACCAAATATCCTGTTCCAGATTCCATGAAAACAGTGTTAGCAAACTGCTCCCTGAAAAGAAAAGGGATACTCGGTGAGATGAATGTACACATCACAAAGAAGTTTCTCAGAAATCTTCTTTCTAGTTTTTATCTGAGGATATTTCCTTTGTCACCAAGGACTTCAATGTGATACAAAATATCCCTTTTCAGATTCCCCAAAAACAGCGTCTCCAAACTGTTCCATGAAAAGAAAAATGTAACTCTGTGAGATGAATTCACACATCACAAAGTAGTTTCACAGAAAGCTTCTTTTTGTTTTCTTTCTGAGGATATATCCTTTGTCACCATAGGCTTCACTGTGCTTCAAAATATCCTCCTGCAGATTCCACGAAAACAGTGTTAGCAAAATGGTCCATGAAAAGTGTGGTTTAAGTGTGTGAGGTGAAATCACACATCACAAAACAGTTTCTCAGAAAGCTTCTTTCTACTTTTTATCTGAGGATATTTACTTTTTCACCATACATCTCAACTCGCTCCCAAATATCACATTGCAGATTCCAAGAAAACAGAGTTTACAAACTACTCTATGAAAAGAAAGGTGTTACTCTCTGAGGTGAACACACACTTCATGTATAAGTTTCTCAGAAAGCTTCTTTCTAGTTTTTATCTGCTCTATTTCCTTTGTCACCATAGGCTTCAATGCGATCCAAAATATCCCTTCTCAGATTCCCCAAAAACATGCTACCAAATTGCTCCATGGAAAGTGTCAGGAAACACTGTGAGATGAGTTCACGAATCACAAAGCACTTTCTCAGAAAGATTCTTTCTTTTTTTTTAATATAAGGATACTTCCTTTTTCACTGTAGGCCTCAATGCACTAGTGAATATCCCTTGGTAGATTACATAAAACCAGTGTTAGCAAACTGCTCCACGAAAAGAAACGTGTAAATCTGTGAGATAAGTTCACACATCACAAAACAGTTTCTCAGAAAGCTGTCTTTTGTTTTTTGTCTGAGGATATTTCCTTTGTCACTATACTCTTCAATGACACCCAAAGTATCCCTTATCAGATTCCACAAAAACAGTGCTACCAAACTGATGCATGAAATGAATTGTGTAACTCTTTGATATGAATTAAAGCATCACAAAACTGTTTCTCAGAATGTTTCTTTCTAGTTTTTATCTGAGGATATTTACATTTTAACCATAGGCCTCAATGTGTTCTCCAATATCACATTGCAGATTCCACAAAAAAAAGTGTTACTAAACTTCTCAATTAAAAGAAATGTGTAACTCTGTGAGATGAAATCACACATCACTAATAAACTTCTCCGAGAATTTCTTTCTAGTTTTTTTTTATTATTACACTTTAAGTTGTAGGGTACATGTGCATAACGTGCAGGTTTGTTACATATGTATACTTGTGCCATGTTGGGGTGCTGCACCCATCAACTCGTCAGCACCCATCAATTCGTCATTTATATCAGATATAACTGCCAATGCAATCCCTCCCCCCTCCCCATGATAGGCCCCCATGTGTGATGTTCCTTTTCCCGAGTCCAAGTGATGTCATTGTTCAGTTCCCACCTATGAGTGAGAACATGCAGTGTTTGGTTTTCTCTTCTTGTGATAGTTTGCTAGGAATGATGGTTTCCAGGTGCATCCATGTCCCTACAAAGGACGCAAACTCATCCTTTTTTATGGATGCATTGTATTCCATGGTGTATATGTGCCACATTTTCTTAATCCAGTGTGTCACTGATGGACATTTGGGTTGATTCCAAGTCTTTGCTATTGTGAATAGTGCCGCAATAAACATACGTGTGCATGTGTCTTTATAGCAGCATGATTTATAATCCTTTGGATATATACCAGTAGTGGGATGGCTGGGTCATATGGTACATCTAGTTCTAGATCCTTGAGGAATTGCCATACTGTTTTCCATAATGGTTGAACTAGTTTACAATCCCACCAACAGTGTGAAAGTGTTCCTATTTCTCCACATCCTCTCCAGCATCTGTTGTTTCCTGACTTTTTAATGATTACCATTCTAACTGGTGTGAGATGGTATCTCATTGTGGTTTTGATTTGCATTTCTCTGATGGCCAGTGATGATGAGCATTTTTTCATGTGTCTGTTGGCTGTATGAATGTCTTCTTTTGAGAAATGTCTGTTCATATCATTTGCCCACTTTTTGATGGGGTTGTTTGTTTTTTTCTTGTAAATTTGTATGAGTTCTTTGTAGATTCTGGATATTAGCCCTTTGTCAGATGAGTAGATTGCAAAACTTTTCTCCCATTCTGTAGGTTGCCTGTTCACACAGATGGTCGTATCTTTTGCTGTGCAGAAGCTCTTTAGTTTAATCATATCCCATTTGTCAATTTTGGCTTTTGCTGCCTTTGCTCTTGGTGTTTTAGACATGAAGTCCTTGGCCATGCCTTTGTCCTGAATGGTACTAACTAGGTTTTCTTCTAGGGTTTTTATGGTATTAGGTCTAACATTTAAGTCTCTAAAGAAATAAAGGGTATCCAGCTAGGAAAAGGAGAAGTCAAATTGTCCCTGTTTGCAGATGACATGATTGTATATTTAGAAAACCTTATTGTCTCAGCCCAAAATCTCCTTAAGCTGATAAGCAACTTCAGCAAAGTCTCAGGATACAAAATTAATGTGCAAAAATCACAAGCATTCTTATACACCAGTAACAGACAAGCAGAGAGCCAAATCAGGAATGAACTTCCCTTCACAATTGCTTCAAAGAGAATAAAATACCTAGGAGTCCAACTTGCAAGGGAGGTAAAGGACCTCTTCAAGGAGAACTACAGACCACTGCTCAGTGAAATAAAAGAGGACACTAACAAATGGAAGACCATACCATGCTCATGGATAGGAAGAATCAATATCATGAAAAATGGCCATATTGCCCAAGGTTATTTATAGATTCAATGCCATCCCCATCAAGCTACCAATGAGTTTCTTCACAGAATTGGAAAATACGGCTTTAAAGTTCATATGGAACCAAAAAAGAGCCCGCATCACCAAGACAATCCTAAGTCAAAAGAATAAAGCTGGAGGCATCATGCTACCTGACTTCAAACTATACTACAAGGCTACAGTAACCAAAACAGCATGGTACTGGTACCAAAACA
>NW_022313551.1:27581-33224 GCF_002776525.5 Piliocolobus tephrosceles
AGATATAGACCAATGGAACAGAACAGAGACCTCAGAAATAATACCACACATCTACAGCCATCTGATCTTTGACAAACCTGAGAGAAAAAAGAAATGGGGAAAGGACCCCCTATTTAATAAATGGTGCTGGGAAAATTGGCTAGCCATAAGTAGAAAGCTGAAACTGGATCCTTTCCTTACTCCTGATATGAAAACTAATTCTTTCTAGCTTTTATCTGAGGATATTTCCTTTGTAACAATAGGCTTCATGCGATGAAAATCATCCCTTCTTAGATTTCCCAAAAACAGTGCTACCAAACTGCTTCATGAAAATAATGGTGTAATTCAGTGAGCTGAATTCACACACCACAAAGCTGTTTCTCAGAAAGCTTCTTTCTAGTTTTTCTCTAAGGATATTTCCTTTTTCAATATAGGCCTCAATGCACTCCCAAATACACCACTGCAGATTTCAGGAAAAAAATGTTAACAAACTTCTCAATGAAAGGAATGGTGGAACACTGTGAGATGAATTCACACGTCACAAAGAACTTTCACAGAAATCTTTTTTTGGTTTTTATCTGAGGATATCTCCTTTGTCACCATAGGCTGCAAAGCACTCCCAAATATGTTATTGCAGATCCCATGAAAACAGTGTTATCAGACCGCTCAATGAAAACAACAGTATAATTCTGTAAGATGAATTCACACATCACAAAGCAGTTTCTCAGAATGTTTCTTTCTAGTTTTTATATAAGGATATTTCCTTTTTCAGTACAGGCCTCAGTGCACTCCCAAATATCCCTTTGCATATTCCACGAAAACAGTGTTAGAAAATGGCTCCATGAAAAGCAAGGTGTAACACTGTGAGGTGAATTCACACATCATAAGGAAGTTTCTCGGAAAGCTTCTTTCTAGTTTCTATCTGAGGATATTTCCTTTGTGCATATATGCTTCAATGTTATCCCAAATATCTCTTCTCAATTCCCCCAAAACAGTGCTACCAACAGCTCCATGAAAAGAAAGGTGTAACTCTATGAGATGAATTCACAAATCACAAATCAGTTTCTCAGGAAGCTTCTTTCTAGTTTTTGTCTGAGGATATTTCCTTTGTCAGCATAATCTTCAATACACTCCGAAATACCTCATTGCAGATTCTGAGAAAACAGTGTAAGCAAACTTTTCAATGAAAAGGACAGTGTAACTCTGCGAGTTCAATTCACACATCACAAAGCAGTCTCTCAGAAAATTCTTTTTGTTTTTTATCTGAGGATATTTCCTTTGTCACCGCAGACTTCAATGCTCTCCCAAATATCCTGTTGCAGATTCCACGTAACGAGTGTTAGCAAACTGCTCAAAAAATAATGGTTGAACTCTGTGAGATGAATTCACACATCACAAAGAATTTTCTCAAAAAGATCTTTTCTAGTTTTTATCTGAGGATATTTCCTTTGTCACCATAGGCTTCAGTACAATCCCAAATATCCCTTATCAGATTCCCCAAAAACAGTGCTACCAAAATGAACCATGAAAAGAATCGTGTAACTCTGTGGGATGAATTCACAAATCACAAAGCAGTTTGTCAGAAAGATTCTTTCTATCTTTTGTCTGAGGATATTTCCTTTGTCTCCATAAGCTTCAATGTGCTCCTAAATATCCTAATGCAGATTCCACAAAAACTGTGTTATCAAATTGCTCAATGGAAAGAATGGTGTAACTCTGTGAGATTATTTCTCACATCACAAAGCAGTTTCTCTGTAAGCTTCTTTCTGGTTTTATCTGCAGGTACTTCCTTTTTCACTTTAGGACTCAATGCGCTAACAAATATCCTTTGGCAGATTCCACGAAAACAGTGTTAGTAAATGGCTACATGAAAAGAAAGTGTAACTCTGTGATATGAATTCACACATCACAAAGAACTTTCACAGAACGCTTGTCTCTAGTTTTTATCTGAGGGTATTTCCTTTGTCAACATAGGCTTCAATGCAATCTAAAGTATCCCTTCTCAGATTCTCCAAAAACAGTGCTACCAAACTGCTAAATGAAATGAAACATGTTATGCTGTTAGACGAATTCACAAATCACAAAGCAGTTTCTCAGAAAGCTTCTTTCTAGTTTTTGTCTGAGGATATTTCCTTTGTAACCATAAGCTTAAATGCATTCCAAAACATACCATTGCAGATTGCAAGAAAACAGTGTAGCAAACAGTTCAATGAAAAGAACAGTTTAACTCTGTGAGGTGAATTCACACATCATGAAGCAGTTTCTCAGAAAGCTGCTTTTTGTTTTTTATCGGAGGATATTTTCTTTGTCACCATAGGTTTCCTTGCACTCCGAAATATCCTATTGCAGATTAAACAAAAACAGTGTTATCAAACTGTTTGTTGAAGAGAATGTTGTAACTCTGTGAAGTGATTTCACATATCACAAAGAACTTCCTCACAAAAGTTCTTTCTCATTTTTATCTGAGGATATTTCCAATCCACCAAAGACTTCAATGCAATCTTAAACATCACTTCTCACATTCAACAAAAAAAGGGATAGAAAATTGATCCCTGAAAAGATTCATCTAACTCTGTGAGATGAATTGACACATCAAAAAGCAGTTTCCCAGAAACCCTCTTTCTATTTTTTATATGAGCATACTTGCTTTCTCACGATAAGCTTCAATGCACACCAAAATATCACATTGGAGATTCCAAGAAAACAGTGCTAGCAAACTGCTTAATAAAAAGGACAGGTTAACTCTGTGAAATGAATTCACACATCACAAGGCAGTTCCTCACAAAGCTTGTTTCTATTTTTATCTGAGGGTACTTCCTTTGTCACCATAGGCTTCAATGCTTTCCCAAATATCCCTTTGAAGATTCCCCAAAAACATTGCTACCAAACTGATCAAGGAAAAGAATCGTGTAACTCCGTGAGATGAATTATCACATCACAAATGAGTTCTCAGAATGCTTCTTTCTAGTTTTAGTCTGAGGATATTTGCTTTAACACCATAGGCCTCAAAGAGTTCGTGAACATCCCTTTGCAGATTCCCCCCAAAAAAGTGTTAGCAAACTGCTCCATGAAAAGAAAGGTGTAAATCTGTGAGATGAATTCACACATCACAAAGCTGTTTCTCAGAAAGCTTCTTTTTGGTTTTTGTCTGAGGATATTTCCTTTTTTACCATCAGCCTCAACTCACTCCCAAATATCCCTTTGTAGATTCCACAAAAGCAGTGTTAGGAAACTACTCCATGAAAAGTAAGGTGTTATTCTGTGACATGAATACGCACATCACAAAGAAGTTTCTCAGAAAGCTTCCTTCTAGTTTTTGTCTGAGGATATTTCGTATGACACCCTAAGCTTCAATGCCCTCCAATGTATCCCATTTCTGATTCCAAGAAAACAGTGTTAACAAACTGCTCAATGAAAAGCACAGTGTAACTATGTAAGATGAAGTCACACGTTGCAAAGCACAAAGCAGTTTCTCAGAATGATTCTTTCTAGTTTTTTATCTTACGATACTTCCGTTGTCACCATAGGCTTCATTGAAATAAAAAATATCCATTCTCAGATTTCCCAATAACGGGCAACTATTCAGATCCATAAAAAGGATAATGTAACTCTGTGAGATGAATTAACACATCACAAAGTGGTTTCTCATTAAGCCTCTTTCCATCTTTTAAATGAAGTTATTTCTTTTGTAACCATATGCTTCAATGCAAACCAAAATATCCTTTCTCAGATTCTCCAAAAACAGTGCTACCAAACTGAAAGACTCATGTAACTCTGTGAGAGGAATTCACAAGTAACTAAGTAGTTTCTCAGAAAGCTTCTTTCTTGTTTTTGTCTGAGCATGTTTCCTTTTTCACCATAGGTCTCAAAGCACCTGTGAATATCATTTGCAGATTCTACAAAAATAGTGTTAACAAATTGCTTCATGAAAAGAAAGGTGTAAAACTTTGAGATGAATTCACCCATCAGAAAGCAGTTTCTGAGAAAGCCTCTTTCTCATTTTTATCAGAGGATATTTCCTTTGTCACACTAGGTTTCAATGCGATCCAAAATATCCTATTGCAGATTCCATGTGCCACTCTGTGAGACGAATTTACATATCACAAAGCAGTTTCTCAGAGAGCTTCTTTCTAGTTATTTCTGAGCATATTTCCTTTGTCACCATATTCTTCATTGCCATCAAAATACCCTTTCTCAGATTCCCCAAAAATAGTGTTACCAAACTGCTCAATGAAAAAATGGTGTAACTCTGTGAGAATAAAATCATACATCACAAATCTGTTTCTCAGAAGGCTTCTTTCTAGTTTTTATCTGAGGATATTTATTTTTTCACCATAGGCCTCAATGCACTCCCAAATATCCCTTCACAGATTCCACGAAGAGTGTGTGCAAAGTGCTCCATTAAAAGAAAGTTGTTACTCTGTGAGATGTATACAAACATTACAAAGAACTTTCTTAGAAAACTTCTTTGTAGTTTTTATCTAAGAATATTTCCTTTGTCACCATAAGCTTCAAAGTGCTCCCAAATATCCCTTCTGTGATTCCCCAAAAATGGTGCTACCATACTGCTCCATGGAAAGAATGGTGTAACTCTGTGAAATGAATTCACACATCACAAAGCTGTTTCTCAGTAAGATCCTTACTAACTTTTATCTGAGAATATTTCCTTTTTCAACATAATCCTCTATGTGCTCCAGAATATCATATTGCAGATTCTATGAAAAGAGTGTTAATAACCTCTCAACGAAGAGAATGGTGTGGCTTTGTGAGATGAGTTCAGACTACCTGAAGCTTTCAGTTCCACAGAAAGCTTGTTTTTGGTTTTTATCTGAAGATGTTTACTTTGTCTCCATAGGCTTCAATGTGATCCAAAATATCCCTTCTCAGATACCCCAAAAACAGTGCTACCAAACTGCTCCATGAGAACAATCATGTAACTCTGTGAGATGAATTAACACACCACATAGCAGTTTCTTTGAAAGCTTCTTTCCAGTATTTATCTGAGGATATTTCCTTTTTCACCATATTCCTCATTGTGCTACTGAATATCCCATTGGAGGTTCCACGAAAAAAGTGTTGGCAAATTTCTCAATGAAAAGAACAGTGTAACTCTGAGATGAATTCACAGATGACAAAACAGTTTCTCACAAAGTTTCTATTTTTTATCTGATGGTATTTCCTTTTTCACCATATGCCTCAATGTGCTCCCAAATATCCCTTTTCGAAATCCAGAAAAACATTGACTCCAAATTGCTCCATGAAAAGAAACGTGTAACTCTTTGAGATGAATTCACACATCACAAAGAACTAACTCAGAAAATTTATTTGTAGTTTTTATCTGAGGATACCTCTTTTGTCACCATAATCTTCATTACATTCACAAATATCCCTTCTCTGATTCCCCCAAAACAGTGCTACCATACTGTTCCATGAAAAGAATGGTTTAACTCTGTGAAATGAATTGACACATCACAAAGCTGTTTCTCAGTAAAGTTCTTCCTAGTTTTTATCCAAGGATATTTCCTTTTTCACCGTAGGCCTCCATGCGCTCCTGAATATACCATTGCAGATTCCATGAAAAAAGTGTTAGCAATCTTCTCAATGAAAAGAATCATGTAACTTTGAGAGATGAATTCAAACATCACAAAGCAGTTTCACAGAAGC